>NC_056727.1:509475707-509650707 GCF_019279795.1 Protopterus annectens | reverse complement strand
CTCCAAGCTCCTCCCCCTACCCATCATACACCACCACTACCTTCCAACCCCCAGATCTCGTTTGCCATGGCTTCTCAACACATCGTAATCCTTGAGCTGCAGGTCGTGAGTAGAGTTTTGAAGTTTCTGATTCTCCTTTTTCATAGTTTTCAGTGTGTCTGTTGGTAGTGTAGGTCTCCTTCCTTCCTCCCCCTCGCTGGTGCGTCAAGTGTAGGTAGTTTTTTATAGCTTTAGGTAGTTGCTCTGTAGTAGTTAGTTCCCCCCCCTCAGCTTTTTGTGTGCTTGTGTTTGAGTGTGTGGCAAGTAGAGACTGTATTTGGTAATGTTTTGGATTGGTTATGGCTGATCAACCAAAACAAGTGTTTAAAAGATGCACAGAGGGTGGCCACAAACTGTCACCTGCCGATGGCCACACTGTGTGTTCTTCATTTGGGTGCTGCCCATCTGTCAACTGATTACAGTATTTGCGCGAGTTTTAACCCGCGAGCCCTTAAAGACTGTACGGCTAAACCTATGATGAAGGGCCTTCTCCCTTCTACGGAGGTGGCTGCCTCCAGTTCTGCTTCAGTCACGTCTGTGACTGCCTATCCTTTGGCTCCTGCCCTTGCTTTTCCTCCCTCCCAGGCTGGGACTCAACCTCTTGCCTGTGGAAGGAGAGCATAGAAAGGGCAGAGAGAAGGAGAGAGAGCACAAGAGTGATAAGAGGAAGAGGTCCTCGGACCTTTCAACTATGACTGGGCCTCCCCCAAACTTCAGTCTAAGCACTGACCTGACTCTCCTTGGCTCCGATCTCTTAGGTTTTCTCCAGAGCTGGAGGAGCCCAGGCCATCTTCTAGGGCTTTGGTTCTTTGACTCTTCAGGTCTGAGTCCGTAGCTTTGTCATGATCTACCCACAGTCTCTCAGAAGCTGACATGGATAAAATGATGCGGAGATTTATTTGCACACAAATTCAGATGGGAGTCTTACCGGCCCGTTCTCCCTCTGGAGTGGGGAGCTCGCTTCCCTTCTCTACAGCTATATCTCCTTTTCCGATCTGACCTCCGGATTCAGAGTGCATGCATCCGAGAGCTTCCCTAGTCAGGGGGGTTGGCACCGACGGTACCCATTTCCTCAATGCCGGCAACTGCCTGGAGCATGTCTGATATGACTAGCTTGGATCCGAGTGGCACTCTGAACCATAGCCTGGCTGTTGGATCCGAGGGGGTGGAGTTTTTTGCCATTGGCTCTGACGTTGTCTGGTCAAGGCTACCTCCTTGGCACTCTGTCCACTTTGGGCCCGGTTCCAATCCCCTCATCAGATCCAGGGAGAGCAGCTCCCTTAGTAGTGTCCCAGGAAGTTTGCTTTCCTTCGGCGTTCGATGTTGTGGAAAGGGTCCTCTCCAATGGGTCGAGACCCCTGACTATATCTTCGTACTCCGCCCCGACTCTCTCTGTTTTTGGTATGACTCCCATCATTTTACCACTGGGACAGCCCGTGCTCGAGGAGCCCCATGTGGTTTCCCTTGAGGAACAACAGGTGGAAGTTCTTCATGTTTTACTGTTGCAGTCATCACATTTGAGTTGCTTGCAGGTAGCCCTCAGTTGGCCTGATTATCAAAGTCTTGGGTCCTGTGTCGGTTGCTGTCTCATCTTCCGTGGCGTCAGGTAGTCGGGCGTGTAAAGCATGCAGCTGACGCCATTACATCAGTCTTTCTTGCCGTGCGGTGCCCGAAGCAGAAGCAGTTCGCAAGTGCTGGTCAGCCGACTCCTGAAATTTTCGTTTTCGAGTTTCAGATCCGAAGTCTTCAACTAAGCTCAGTACCCCATTGGGGAACCTTTTTCTTGTTCTAAACTGAAGCCACCCGACTACCGACATTCTGAAAAAAAGCAAAGATAAAGACAGAGACTGCATAGGTCCAAAGCTGCCGACAACGCTTCTCCTAAGTTAGTCGCCAGTTCGCCGGTACTCCAGTGAGGTGCTTTCGCACCCCCGATACCCGCTACTTCAGATTCGCAGGCCTCTACTGAGACCCATTCGGACTCCGGCATGCCACGGGATGCTTTTTTGACTGTGGAACCTGCGGATGTCTCTACCTTGGATGGGTCTGGAGCCACTGTGCAGGCACCGACATCTGAGGGTGTATTCAGGCTTACTGACTCGCATATTAAACCAATGCCATCTTCTTCTTCAAGGCCTAAAACTCGATCCATGCCCAGAAAACCAATGCCCAGACCATATGGTCAGGTCCCTATGCTTAAAAAACAAATTATAAGAATGGCTGAAGACCTTATTACTTTAATCAGGGGAAGCCTTCCTTCTCCCTCTAAGAAACCTAGGACTGATTTTCCTTCTGATTCTTCTGATCAAGATTCTGAAATTTCTGTTTTTTTCTGATGACCAGGATTTTTGTGAGGATTCTGATGCAGAGGACTCCATTCCCTTTGCTTCCCCTCCAGAGGATTTCTCTTTTGGTGAAACCTTGCATACTCTTAGGGAGCATTTCCGCTGGGAAAGCCAGGATTACTCTGACTCCAAAAAGAGGCTTAGGGAATTCTTATTCCTGCTTCAACACAGGCCTTTAGCTATCCCTCCTGTACTGGAAATTGTAGATGATGCCTTCTTGGAATCTAGCCTGGCCCCTGACACCTTACCGCCTGCTCCCAGAAAAACCTGATGGGTATTACAGGGTACCCGACTCTCTCAAGTTCCTCTTTAAAAATCCTACAGCGGATCTTGAGACCATTTCACAGGGACCCAAGGGCATTAAGGCTACTACTGCCAAAAACTTTGGCTATTAGGGCCTTAAACTGTCAATTTCATATGTTAAAATATCAGCAGCATATTATTGGATTGCTTAAACAGAAAATGATGTTGATTCCTGACTGTGCTGAAAATAAAGAATTACAGGATTTAATGCATTTTGCTGAACAAGTTGGAAAACATACTTTGCAATGTGGTTTTGATTCATTAAAGGCATCTTGCAGGGCTGCTGTCACTGGGTCTATACTTAGAAGGCATGCTTGTCTTAAGGAGCAATCTTTGCCAGGTCATGTCAAAGATAAATTACTGGATGTTCCCTTAAACCAAGACCGCCTGTTTGGCAACAAAGCAGAAGTAGTACTTAAAAAAGATGGAGGAAAAAGCTAAATCTATGCAAACTGTTAAAAGATTTCCTGCAAGTACAGCCTCCCAGATTTAGTAGGCATTGGCCCTCTAAGAATTGGTCCTTTCCTGCCTCTTCCAGGCCTTCTCTGTCCAAACCCAGAACCAGCAGAACACCCAGGCTTCAGTCCCAAGGTACTCACAGGCCCCACTTCCAAAGCAGGGAGTAGTAAGACTCCCCCCTATGGTAAACTCTCTCAATGACTTAACCTTAAACCTTCCAAGCCCTGCTCAACTGACTGTTCCTTTAGGGGGAAAGGCAACTCATTACCCAGGGAAAATGGGTTTTAAATATAGTTTTCCAAGGACACAGATTCCACTTCCACTCTTTACCAACCCCAAACGGTTGGCCAGACATATCCCCAAATCAGTGGGTAGAGGCTGAAAAGCAAGTTCTCTTTCTCCTAAGCATCCGGGCTATTCACCCTGTCCCAGAAGAAGAATGGGGGCAAGGTTTCTACTCAAGACTTTTCCTGGTACCCAGAAAAGTAAATTCCTGGCGTCCTATTTTGCACCTGTCTATCCTAAACACCTTTTTGGTAATCCCAGAATTCAAGATGATAACTCTTCATCATCTGCTTCCCATGCTAGGCAAAAATGCCTGGTTGGCAACGCTGAATTTAAAGGAAGCCTACCTGCACATCCCAATAAGGGAGTCTTGCAGAAGATACCTATGCTTCAGAGGAGGCTACATGCACTATCAGATTTCTGCACTGCCCTTTGGCTTATCTACTGCACCCAGGGTATTCACAAAGTGCCTAGCTCCAGCCATTGCATTTTGCAGGCAAAGAAATATTCAAATATACCCTTACCTGGACGATTATCTAATTCAGGCAGAAAGCCAGGACATACTATTAAATCATCTGGCATTTGTAAAGAAATTACTAACTTCTCTGGGGTACACCATAAATGAAAATAAATCACATCTTGTACCCTGCCAACAAACTATATTCCTGGGAGCAAGCTTGAATACAACTTCCCAGATCGCCTACCTCACGGAAGAGAAACAAGTTTATCTGACAGCCTACTTCAAACAACTGGCCACAAAGACCCAGCTATCTACAAGGAAAATACTGCAAGCCCTGGGGTTCATGGCCTCTTGCATTCTACTAATTCCATATGCAAGACTGCATATGAAGAAACTACAATGGTATCTAAAAAGCCTGTGGTGTCAACATTCTCAGGATCTAGAATCAATGATTCCTATCATACCTTGTCTACAGATAGAGTTCCTTTGGTGGGCAGAGGCCTGCCACCAATACAAGGGACTGCCATTCACTCTACCTCCTTCCTCCCAAACCCTAACAACAAATGCATTAGACTGTGCATGGGAGGCTCACTTGGCAGGGCAGTGCATTCAGGGCAAATGGAACCCAAATCAAATGCACATGCATATCAATCATAAAGAAATGGTAGCTGTACAGAATGCTATGACAGCCTTCAAGGACCACATTCTTCTAAGACAATTATTGGTAAAGACAGACAACACCACTGTTATGTGGTACATAAACAAGCAGGGGGAACCCACTCATGCCCTCTCTGCAGACTAGCCATGGCTCTGTGGAACACAGCCTTGAGCTACCAAGTGCACCTACAAGCTCAGATGTTCATCGTGTTTCACTGTTGCAGTCATAACTGTAGGGTGCTCCTGCCGGCAGGCAGCCCGAGGTCAGCCAGAATCCCAAAGTCTGGGTCCGGCGTCGGCTGTACAAGCCAGTACCCTGACGTCAGTACGTTCTGTTACATAGCCCTCAGCCGACGCCATCTTCTCCAGTCTTTCTTGCCGTGCGGTGGAAAGCAGCTCGCAAGTCGTTGGTTGGCGATTTTTCGAACAGTGTTTTTGGTTGTTGTCGGTCCAAAGTTCTTACTTCTCTTCTCAAAGCTAAGTACCCCGTTGTGGAATCTTTTTCTTGTTCCTCCGATGTCAGAAAAAGTTAATAATTGTATTACGTGTGGGAAACAAATACCTCATAAAGATTTCCACTCTTACTGTCTACCTTGCTTAGGCCCTGACCACGACGATGTCCTTCAAGGATGCATCTGCAGTCCTAACATATGGGTTGTCCTGCCTCAGGCAGCCCTTCGGTCGGCCGGATTCCAAAGTCTGGGTCTGGCCTCGGCTGATGTCGCACTTCACCCGACGTCATAGCTGCTGTTTATTGGGTATAAAGGCATCAGCCGACGCCATTTTCCTCAGTCTTTCTTGCCGCGCGGTGCCCGAAGCAGAAGCTGTTCGCAAGTGCCGGTCGGTCAGATCCAGAGATTTCTCCGAAGACTTCTAAAAAGCTAAGTACCCCATTGGGGACTCTTTCTTGCCTCAGCCGATGTCAGACAAAGTAAATAATAGTTTAACTTATGGGAAACAAATACCTCATAAGGATTTCCACTCTTACTGCCTTCCTTGCTTAGGCCCAGACCACGACGTATCAGCTTGTCTAGCCTGTGCTTCCTTCAACCGACGGACACTTAGACGTCGGTCGGAGTTTGCAGAGGAGTTTTTTGGTCCCGCTTTTGCTTACAAAATGCCGTCGGAGACTCCGACTACTCAATTAGCTAAAAAGCGCAAGGAAAAGGACCGACACTTGCGGGCCGCAGTTTCGGCTGAAACCACGGTTAGGCCAACCGCGAGTGTCTCGGTTTCGGCTGTAACCGATCCCCCCTTTCTTCCTTCGGCCGAAAGCATGCCTCCGATAGCCGAGGCCTCACAGAGCATGGCTGAATCTGCTACTAAATTTACTGCTACAGAAGCAGGCACCCAGGATTTGTCAGACACTATTCCTTTAGACATATCTACCCCTCCACGTGGGGCTGCTAGACCCCCTGCTTCTATGTCTATCAAGGCTTTTGCCAGGGCTAAAGCAGCTAAATCTTCTAAGGCCTTACCTGCTAAAACTCCTTCACAAAGGCCTACCTCTAGTTCCCAAATGCTCAGCCTGGCTGAGGATCTCATTTCTTTGATCAGGGGATCCCAACCTCACACAGACAGGGCCTCTCAGCCCCCTCCAGACAAGAGGCCTAGGGCTGAACCCCCCGAACCTGTCTCTACAGATTACTCCTCGGATGACTCAGACATTTCAGACCCTCACAAAGGCCCATATTCTCCTTTTGAGGATTCTGATGCAGAAGACTCCATTCATTCTGCTTCTCCTCCTGAAGAATTTTCCTTTGGGGAAACTTTGCATGCTATGAGGGAACACTTCCAATGGCAGGGCCAGGATTTTTCAGATTCAAGGAAAAGGCTTAGGACCTTTTTACACTTACCGCAGCATAGGCCTTTAGCCATTCCGCCAGTACTAACAGTTGTTGATGATGCATATAATGATGCCTGTACTGCCCCTGATTCTCTTCCTCCGGCCCCTGCCAAACCAGACAGATATTACAGGGTCCTGGACACACATTACCATTTGTATAAGGCTCCTGTTGCAGACCCTGAAACCATTTCACAGGGCCCTAAAGGTGTGGCAGCTGCCTCTGCCAAAAACCCTCTTCCCTCTGAAAGGGAATCTAGAGCATTAGAGATGGGGTAAAAAGGTTTATACTTCTGCTACTCTTTCGGCCAGGGCCTTGAACTGTCAATTTCACATGATTCAGTACCAGGAATTTTTGTTAGACCAGATAAACAAAAAAACTGTCTTCTCCTGAACCTTTAGATCGCAAGTCCCTTCAGGATTTGGTACATAACTCTCAGCAGGTCAGTAACCATTCCTTAAAATGTGGCTATGATGCACTGGAGGCTTCCTTTAGATCAGCTATGACTGGCACAGTGATTTGAAGGCATGCCTGGTTAAAAGAACAATCCTTACCAGACCATGTTAAGTCAAAACTTCTAGATGCTTCCATGGAGAAACAAAGTTTGTTTGGCTCCCCTGCACAGGAGGTTCTAAAGAAGGTGGAAGAAAAAGCAAAATCTGTCCAAACAGTCAAGGATTTCTTACAGGTCCAACCTCCGAGGTTTAGCTGAAATTGGCCTTCAAAGAATTGGTCCTTTCCAGACAACGCCAGAGCCCAGAGAGGCAGAAATAGACGCCCCAGAGGCAGAGGTCAATCTAGGGGTGCCTACAGGGGACGTCAGTGGCAACCTACCAACCAGAGAAATACTGCCACAGATTCAACTACAACCACTTCCACAGGGCAGACACAATGACTTGGCTCTAGTTCCGCCTACCAGGGAACAACTGGAAGCACCCTTGGCTGGAAAGCTAGCCTTATTCTCCGACAACTGGCATTACATTACAGGAGACAAATGGACTTTACAAACAATAGACAAGGGCTACAGGTTTCACTTCCACACTCTACCAAAAAAAGAGAGGAATGCCAAACCTACCACCAAGCCAAAAAACAGACGCTCTAAGACAAGTCAACAACTTACTAAGGATGAGAGCTATAGAAGAGGTACCACCTATGGAACAAGGCCAAGGATTTTACTCCAGGCTTTTACTTGTGCCAAGAAAAGAAAATCAATGGAGACCTATTCTAGACTTGTCCGCACTGAACACATACCTCATTGTTCCAAAATTCAAAATGCTGACCCTCCAGCAGCTTCTTCCCATGCTGGGCAAGGAGTCTTGGCTGGTGACGCTAGATCTCAAGGAGGCATACCTGCACGTCCCTATACGACCAGATTGCAGAAGACACCTCAGATTTCTTGCAGGATCAGAGCATTATCAATTCTCAGCATTGCCTTTGGCTTATCTACTGCCCACAGAGTATTCACGAAATGCCTGGCATCAGTAATTGCTCATTGCAGGCTTCAGGGAATTCAGATTTACCCATACCTGGACGACTGCCTAATACAAGCGGACAACAAGGCAAAATTAACAAAAGATTTGGAAAATGTCATACAACTGTTGCAAGCCTTGGGATACACAGTCAACATGCAAAAGTCCAGACTAGTACCATCCCAAAGGATAACATTCTTGGGTGCAGAACTGGATACATCAACTCAGATGGCTTTTCTCACAGAAGAAAAACAAAAGCAACTACCAGCCTACTTCATGACATTAACAACACAAACTCGGCTTACTGCAAGGAAAGTCCTGCAAGCCCTGGGCTACATGGCATCATGCATAATATTGGTTCCACATGCCAGGCTGCATATGAGAAAGCTACAATGGTACCTAAGGAATGTATGGTCTCAACACAAGCACAGTCTAGAAGTCCAGATTCCAATAATTCCATGCCTGAAGCAAGAATTCCTGTGGTGGGCTCAGGCCTGTCAGTGCAACAGAGGCTTGCCTTTCCACAAACCTCATCCAAGCCAGACCATCACCACGGACGCCTCAGACCTAGGATGGGGGGCACACATGGTGGACAAGTGTATTCAAGGCCTATGGACCCAAGACCAGCTGAATCTACACATAAATCTAAAGGAGATGCTGGCAGTGAAAAATGCGATCCAGGCATTCAGACCACTCCTTCAACGGGGTCATCTGCTGATAAGGACCGACAATACCACAGTCATGTGGTACATCAACAAACAGGGAGACACACATTCATATCCTCTATGCCGGATGGCAATGGACCTGTGGAATGTGGCCCTGAATCTCAACATTCAACTTCAGGCCAGATTTGTACCAGGAAAAGAAAATTCTCTAGCAGACACCTTAAGCAGAACTACCACGGATGCTCACGAATGGATGCTGCATCCAGATATCTTCAAAGCCATAACAAAGAAATGGGGACTACCAGAGATAGACCTGTTCGCCTCCCCACACAACCACCAATTGAAGAAATTCTGCACGAGAGCATACCACCCACTTGCTTGGAGGGTGGACTCCTGTCCTTCAGCTGGAAAAACCTGACAGCATATGCATTTCCACCTCTTCCCTTGATGTACAAAGTTCTACTGAAGATCAGAGAGAATCAGCCAAGGGTAATCCTGATAGCTCCAGACTGGCCGAGGCAGCATTGGTACCCGCTACTGAGAAGCATGTCTCGGACACAAGCATGGCCTCTACCTCTATGTCCCTTACTTCTAACACAGGACAACTACAAGATCCTACATCCAAACTTGAAAACACTGCAGCTAGCTGCTTGGAATATTGCATAAAACAAAATAACCCAGGTTTATCCCAGAGGGTTAAGGACATTATCCTGGAGGCATGCAGACCTTCCACAAGGAAGACTTATTCAGCCAAGTGGAAAAGATACCTCATTTGGAGTACAGCAAAGGGAGAAAATGTCTCATTGGCAAACATAGCACACATCCTGGAATATTTAGCAGAGCTGTTCCACAATGGCCTGTCTTACTCCTCCATTAAGATTCATGCATCAGCAATTTCAGCAGAATACAACATGGATCCTCCTGTCTTCTCTCATCCTCTACTCAGACAGTTCTTGAGAGGAATCAAAAATGTAAAACCTCCAAGGAAATCACCTTTACCTACATGGGATCTCAACTTTGTGCTGGAAAAGTTAACACTTCCTCCTTTTGAACCAGCAGCAACAGCAGAATTACAGTTCTTGTCTTGGAAAACTGCTTTCCTGCTAGCAATCACTTCAGCAAGAAGGGTATCTGAGTTACAGGCATTAATGGCAGTACAACCCTTCCTAATCTTCCATCAGGACAGAGTCTCTCTGAGAACTAACCCTACCTTTATGCCAAAAGTGGTCTCCAGAGTATCATTGAACCAAGCTATTCATTTACTTACATTCTTCCCCAACCCACAGAACAGGGGGGAAAGACTACTACATACCTTGGATGTGCACAGACAATTACGCTACTATCTGGACAGAACTAAGACCAGCAGAAAAACTGACCAGCTTCTGGTAGCATATGCAACAGGAATGCAAGGAAAAGCAATTTAAAAACAGACCATCTCAAAATGGATAGGAAATTGCATTCGATTTTGCTACTCTTTTCATGGAAAGACAACTCCTGAAAATATCAGACCTCATTCCACAAGAGCTACAGCCACCACTACAGCTTTCCTACGAGGAGTGGCTACCAAAGACATTTTAGAAGCTGCTACTTGGAGCTCCGTGCATACATTTGCCAAGCATTATAATCTTCCCTTATATTCTAGATCCCGAGCAGGTTTTGCAGCTGCTGTTTTGCAAGGGATCTTGACTACACCATCCTTATCTTAGTGCCTCCTCCCCCAGTTTGGCTATGGTATTCTACCCATATGTTAGGACTGCAGATGCATCCTTGAAGGACATAGTACAGTTTTGTACCTACCATAAATGTAGATGTCCGATAGGTATGCATCTGCAGTCAGGATTACCCACCCTCCTTCCCCTCTGTGGTATTCCTAGGGTATTTACCCCTCTTTTAGCTAGCTGGGGGAATCTATTATGGTGTATTTGTTTACATATATATATATATATATATATATATATATATATATATATATATATATATATATTCTTATATCGTTTGCTCTCTACTGTTTGGAATTATTTGCATTTATCCAAATTTAGCCTTCCTAGAGGGCACCTGGCATCTGGGGCAAGAAACACTGAGGAAAATGGCGTCGGCTGATGCCTTTATACCCAATAAACAGCAGCTATGACGTCGGGTGAAGTGCGACATCAGCCGAGGCCAGACCCAGACTTTGGAATCCGGCCGACCGAAGGGCTGCCTGAGGCAGGACAACCCATATGTTAGGACTGCAGTTGCATACCTATCGGACATCTACATTTATGGTAGGTACAAAACTGTACTTTTCTTGTTGTCGGTTCTGTGCCAGGTTTAATTCTCGTACTATCAAACGCAGGTACGCCTGGGCTCTGAATTACTTTGGCAGACGCTTCAGTTATAGAATGTCGTCGGATACTACCGGAATTCAAAAGAAGCGTAAAGACAAGGACAGGCCTCCGAGGTCCAAACAGGACTCGTTGCAGCTGGAGCCAGCATCCGGTTCGGCTGTCGTCAGTGAGGCGCTTTTGCAGCCCCTGTTGTCCGCCACTTCTGAACCGATGGCCGATACGGACTCCCATGGGGAGCCATCAAGGCTTTCTGTTTTATCTGCTGCAGGACCTTCGGACGTCGCTCCCTCGGATGGGTCCGGAACCGCTGTGCAGGTACCGGCTTCTGAGGGGGTATTCAGGCCTACTCACATCACTATTTCAAAGGCAAAGACAAAGACTCCTGTTAAGTCCAAAGCTCCTGCTCAAGCTACTTCTGAATCTACTCCCAGGACACAGAAGCAATTGTTAAGGATGGCTGAAGATTTGTTTACTATGATTAGGGGTTCTCACCCCCCCCCCCTGAGAAAAGGCCTCGACAGGATGTTCCTATGGATTCCTCTGACCAGGCTTCTATATCTTCTGTCTCTTTCTCTGATCAGGAATATTCTTTTCCTCCTTATGAGGATTCGGATGCTGAGGACTCCTTGCCCTCTGCCTCTCCGCCTGAAGATTTTTCTTTTGGGGAAACCTTACATGAGATGAGGGAACATTTTCATTGGGAAGGTCAGGATTATTCTGCTTCCAAGAAGAGGCTTAGAGAATTCCTTCTTCTTCCTCAACATAGGCCTTTGGCTATCCCTCCTGTTCTTGACATTGTGGATGATGCTTTTTCCGAGGCTAATTTGAATCCTGATTCCATGCCTCCTGCTCCCTCAAAGCCTGATAGGTTTTATAGGGTTCCTGAGTCTCATTTGTTCTTGTTTAAGAATCCTTCTGCAGATCCTGAAACTATATCTCAGGGCTCTAAGGCTGCTAAAGTTGCTACTTCTAAGAATCCTATTCCCTCTGAGAAGGATTCTCGTGCCTTAGACAGGCGGGGTAAAAAGGTATATACTTCTGCTACCCTTTCTGTTAGGGCTTTAAATTGCCAGTTTCATATGTTTAAGTATCAGCAATTTCTTTTGTCTGTTTTAAAGCAAAAGCTTGCCTCCCTTCCTGCATGTGCAGAAGATAAGGAACTTCAGGATGTATTGCATGCAACTGAACAACTGAACAAACATAGCTTGCATTGTGGTTTTGATGCTTTGGATGCTTCTTGCAGGGCCGCAGCCTCTGGTACTGTTATCAGGAGACATGCTTGGCTTCAGGAGCAAAGTTTACCTGAACAGGTTAAGGCTAAATTATTAGATGCCCCTGTTCAGCATGATGTTCTTTTTGGATCTAGGGCTGAGGAGGTTATTAAAAAGATGGAAGAAAAGGCAAAATCTATGCAAACTGTGAAAGATTTCTTGCAAGTTCAGCCTCCTAGATTTTCCAGGAATTGGCCCTCTAAAAACTGGTCCTTTCCCACGTCTGACAGGCCTCAAAGGGGAAGATATAGACGCTCCAGAGGTCATGGCCAAGCTCTGGCCTCCTACAGATCGAGACAATGGACTGCTTCTTCACCTAGAAGGGGAGAAGACAGATCCCAGTCTCAAAAGAAGCAAACTCAATGACTCTCTCGGTTGGGCTACAGGACCTCTTTACCTGGATGCCCCTCTCGGAGGAAAACTTTCTCTTTTTTACAGAAATTGGACTCATATTACCCAGGACAAATGGGTATTGGACGTGGTTTTAAAAGGCTACAAATTCCACTTTTATACCTTGCCAAGGGCTTTCGGTTGGCCAGATCTGCCAAAACATCAATGGTCAGAGGCCTTAAATCAAGTGGATGCTCTTCTGGCCATGAGAGCCATAGAGCCTGTTCCACTCTCAGAGATGGGAAAAGGTTTTTATTCAAGACTGTTTCTGGTTCCAAGAAAACAAAGCTCATGGAGACCTATTCTGGATCTTTCTGTGTTAAACACCTTTTTGGAAATTCCAAAATTCAAGATGCTTACTCTGCAGCAGCTGATTCCAATGCTCTCTCAGGATGCCTGGATGGTGACATTGGATCTAAAGGAAGCTTATTTACACATTCCCATCAGGCAGGAACGCAAGAAATTCCTCAGGTTCAAGGCAGGTTCGAGACACTTTCAATTCAATTCTCTGTACTGCCCTTTGGTTTATCTACTGCGCCCAGAGTCTTTACCAAGTACCTGGCACCAGTAGTGGCTTATTGCAGACTCCAGGGGATTCAGATTTACCCCTATTTGGACGACTGCCTTATTCAGGCAGACAGCAAGGATCTTTTACTTCAACATCTGGATTTTGTTCAACGTCTTCTCCTCCTACTGGGATTTTCAGTGAACACAAAAAAGTCACATTTGATCCCTTCTCAACAAATGGTATTTCTGGGAGCCCTCTTAAATACAACCTTACATAGGGCCTTCCTCACTACAGAAAAACAAATACAGCTGGCTTCAATTTTCAAGACTTTGGCAACTCTACCTCAGCTCACTGCAAGGAAATTCCTGCAGGCACTGGGCTATATGGCTTCCTGCATTCTGTTGATTCCAAATGCAAGGCTTCATATGAGAAAGCTTCAATGGTATCTGAAAAGTGTATGGTCACAGCATTACCACGATCTGGACACTCTGATTCCTCTGATCCCCTGCCTCCAGAAGGAGTTCCTTTGGTGGTCCAGGGTGTGTGCGTTAAACTAAGGAAAGCCTTTCCGTCTTCCTCAACCTTCTCAAATCATAACCACGGACTCGGATTATGCTTGGGGAGCACATTTTCTAGACAATTGCCAGCAGGGAACCTGGACAAAGGATCATCTTCACTGGCACATCAATCTGAAGGAAATGTTGGCAGTTCAAAATGCTCTTCTAGCCTTCAAGAACCTTTTGCATCCAGGACCTCTTTTGATTTGCACAGACAACACCACAGTCATGTGGTACATAAACAAGCAGGGGGGTTCTCATTCGTACCCCCTTTGCAGACTAGCTGTGACTTTATGGGACACAGCTCTAAATCTGAATCTACAACTCCAGGCCCAATTCATACCAGGAGAACAGAATCTCTTAGCGGACAGCCTGAGCAGGAACATTTTAGATCCTCACGAATGGATGCTAGACACCAACTTATTCAACAGGATTACTGCAGTTTGGGGATGCCCCCAGATAGATCTGTTTGCATCCCATCTCAATCATCAGCTGCCTCTCTTTGCACCAGGTCATTCCACAAAACAGCTTGGAAAGTGGATGTCCTGTCCTTCAGCTGGAGAAACCTTTCGGGATATGCCTTCCCTCCTCTTCCTCTTCTTCCTCGGATTTTACTAAAGATAAAACAGGACAAGCCCAAGTTCCTCATCTTGATTGCTCCAAATTGGCCTCGACAGTTTTGGTACCCAACTTTAAAGCACCTGTTCTTGGAGCCTCCTTGGATTCTCCCTCTGAACCCTTCTCTTCTGTCCCAGCACCAGGGTCAGTTGCTACATTCCAATCTCAAGACCCTTTGTCTGGTAGCTTGGCTTTTCAAAAGAATTTGATCTCTTCTAGCCTTCCCAAACAAGTTTTGGATGTTCTTTTGGACGCTAGATGACCTAGCACTAGGAAATCCTATGCCTCTAAATGGAAGAGATTTTGCATTTGGATGCAGGACCGAGGCTTGGACCCTCTGGTACCTGATCTCTCTTCTATTTTGCTTTACCTTTCGGATCTTTTGTCTAATGGACTTTCCTTTTCTTCCATTAAGATTCATGCTTCTGCTATTTCTGCTCATTTCAATACTGATCCCCCTGTTTTTTCTCATCCTTTGGTGAGACAATTCTTGAGAGGGGCTAAGAATTTATGGCCTCCCAGAACCCCTCCTGTTCCTGCTTGGGATCTTAATTATGTTTTAGAAAACTTACTTTGCCTCCTTTTGAGCCTGCTGCATCTTCAGATATTAAGTTTTTATCTTGGAAGACAGTTCTTTTGTTAGCTTTGACTTCTGCCAGAAGGGTCTCAGAGTTGCAAGCTCTCATGGCTGTGGAACCATACCTTATTTTCCACCAGGACAGAGTATCCTTGAGGACCAATCCTACTTTCATGCCTAAGGTGATTTGGAAGTGGCTTTGAATCAAACAATTCACCTTCCTACCTTCTTTCCTAATCCTCAGAATAAAGGGGAAAGGATTTTGCATTCCTTGGACGTGCACAGACAGTTACGATTTTATTTGGACAAGACTAAAGATTTCAGAAAATCTAACCAATTGTTTGTTTCTTTTGCCTCCAGTTCTCTTGGAAAGGCTATTTCCAAACAAACTATTTCCAAATGGATTTCTTATGGAATAAGATTTTGTTACACTCATCATGGGAAACAATTTCCAGGTACTGTGAGAAGTCATTCCACTAGAGCAGCTGCTACTTCTACAGCTTTTCTCAGGGGAGTTCCTACCAAGGATATCTTGGAAGCTGCCACTTGGAGTTCTGTGCCTACTTTTTCCAAGCACTACAATCTCCCTTTGTATTCTAAGACCAGGGCGGGCTTTGCCTCTGCTGTTTTGCAGGGTCTTCTTGCTGCCCCTTCTTCTGTCTAGACCTCCCCCCTTTTTTCACTGCTTTGGGATTCCACCCTACAGTTATGACTGCAACAGTGAAACACGATGAACATAGTACAGTTGTGTACACCTACCATAAATGTAGATGTTCGAGTGTCTTCACTGTTGCAGTCGGTGTTTCCCTCCCTCCTATCCCCTCTTTTTCTCTTTTTTGTGGTGTATTTGTGTTTCCTAGTGGGATTCATTTATGATTTATTGGGAACTTCTGACATCTAGGGCAAGAAAGGCTGGAGAAGATGGCGTCGGCTGAGGGCTATGTACCAGAGCATACTGACGTCAGGGTACTGGCTTGTACAGCCGACGCCGGACCCAGACTTTGGGATTCTGGCCGACCTCGGGCTGCCTGCCGGCAGAAGCACCCTACAGTTATGACTGCAACAGTGAAGACACTCGAACATCTACATTTATGGTAGGTGTACACAACTGTACTTTCCTGCCAGGAAAGCTAAATACACTAGTAGACAACCTAAGCAGAAATCTCATGGACCCACACAAGTGGAAATTGGAACCAAAGATATTCAACATGTTGAGAAGCAAATGGGGGAGCCCAGATATATACCTGTTTGCCTCCCCTCAGAACTACCAATTGGACACATTCTGCACAAGGACTCCCCACAAACAATCTTGGAAAGTGGATGCCCTGTTCTTCACCTGGAAAAACCTATCAGTTTATGCCTTTCCCCCTCTGGCTCTCCTCTCCAAATTGCTACTAAAGATCAAACAGGACAAACCAAGGACAATACTGATTGCACCAGACTGACCATGCCAATACTGGTACCCCCTCTTGCACAGTGTGTCACTGCTGGCACCATGGTACCTGCCTCAGACCCCTGCCCTGCTGTCCCAGCAGGAGGGCCAGATTCTGCACCCACAGCTTCATACCCTGAACCTTGCAGCCTGGCTAATTACCTGATCTCTCTGTTACCATCCCTCAGTAAGCAAGTGATGGATGTCATTCTGGAGGCAAGGAGGCCTAGTACTAGAAAATCCTATGCTGAAAAATGGAAAATATTCTGTTCCTGGAGCCAAACTCAGGGGATGAGGACAGCAGTTCCCGATTTACCTCATATTCTTCAATACTTAACTGAGATGCTTCACGAGGTCCTTTCCTTTTCTTCCATCAAAATTCATGTCTGAGCCATTTCAGCATATTACAATACAGAGCCACCCCTCTTCTCTCTCATCCACTGCTGAAGCAATTCCTCGATGGGGCCAAAAACTTAAGACCACCCAGGAGAGCCCCTACTCCAGCCTGGGACCTTAACTTTGTATTGGAAAAGCTCACTCTACCTCCCTTTGAGCCAGCTGCAAATGCAGAGTTGAAATTCCTTGGAAAACAGCCTTCTTTCTAGCCATCACTTCAGCAAGAAGGGTGTCTGAATTACAGGTCCTCATGGCAGTGGAGCCTTTCATCATCTTTCATGTGGACAGGGTGTCCCTCAGGACCAATCCTTCCTTTATGCCCAAGGTGGTATCCAGTGTGGCCTTTAATTAATCCATTCATTTGCCAACCTTCTTTTCTAATCCACAGAACAAAGGGAAACGAATACTGCACTCCTTGGACGTGCACCGACAACTTAGATTTTACTTGGATAGGAATAAGCCTCTCAGGAAATCTGAACTGCTGGTTGCATTTGCTGCAGGGGCAGAGGGGAAGGCCATTTCAAAGCAAACCATTTCTAAATGGATAAGCCATTGCATTCATCTCTGCACCATGGAAAACCTACCACACAGCGGATAAGACCACATTCAACCAGGGCTGCATCTACCTCTACAGCCTTTCTCAGAGGTGTCACTACCAGGGACATCCTAGAAGCTGCTACCTGGAGTTCTGTACATACCTTCACCAAGCATTACCACTTGCCAGTTTTTTCTAAATCCAGAGCTGGCTTTGCCACTGCAGTCTTGCAGGGCCTTATAGCTGGTCCTAATGCTATCTAATTAACCTCCTCCCATCCTTAGCTTTGGG
This sequence comes from Protopterus annectens, assembly GCF_019279795.1. NCBI lineage: Eukaryota > Metazoa > Chordata > Ceratodontiformes > Protopteridae > Protopterus > Protopterus annectens. Next base: position 509,633,279 of record NC_056727.1, on the reverse strand, counting down.
AATCTACCCAAATGTGATGACTGCAACAGTGAAACACGAAGAACATAGTACAGTTGTGTACACTTACCATAAATGTAGATGTTCGAGTGCATTCACTGTTGCAGTCCTGGTTACCCTCCCTCCAGCCCCATGACTTCTATTGACTATACCTCTGTTCTTGTTTACTCTGTTTAAAGCTTTCTGGTGTATTTGCTTTTTTGTTGGAGGTGTATCCTTGTAGATAATTGCTTCCCATTATGTGGGAACCTGACATCTGGGGCAAGAAAAACTGATGTAATTGTGTCGGCTGCATGCTTTATACCCCCTGACTACCTGACGTCATGGAAGATGAGGCAGCAACCGAAGCAAGACCCAAGACTTTGATAATCAGGCTGACTGAGGGCTACCTACAAGCATATAACCCAAATGTGATGACTGCAACAGTGGCTACACTCGAACATCTACATTTATATTAAGTGTACACAACTGTACTTTTGTGAGCCACCTCCGGAGAGTTTCCTCACAAGCATACGTGCAAGAGGAGGCACTTGGACTACTCTCTTCGGAGACCCTCACCGTGGACACTGATTTGGATGATGGGGAAGGTTCCCCCAGATCACCTACTGAGAATGTCTCCTTCGGAGACATCATGGAAATGTTGCGCCAGTGGGGAGGTTGGTCCTCCCCAAAACCTTCCTCAGACAAATCGGTGTTCCTGGAGGCTTACGGCACAGGCCCGTCTACTTACTTTCTGGGTGCCCCCCCCCCGCGGATTCGTTAGTGGACTTAGTCACCTTGTGGGCGTGGAAGGAACAGGACACTGTGGAACCAATCCCAAAGTGCCTGGATAAAATCTTAAGCCCCCCCTGTGGACAGACCTGCTGGGAATAAAGGGTCCCTGGTAGATGCTATGGTGCTAGCAGCCGCCACAAGAGGGAACTAGCCCAGGAGAGTTTTCTGTCCACCCTCCTGTCCGTGAGTCTGGGATGATGGATCATTTAGGGAAGCAGGTTTATGCGTCAGCAACCTTTTCTATTAAGGCGTTGAACTATCTGGCTGATGTTACTCTACTACACTGCGACCTGGCTAAGGAACTGGCTGAGTTGCCCCCAAACTCTATGTCACAGGAGGACGTGTGTATGTTCTCTGCGAGGATGGCTACCTTGACAGCGGATGTTCATCGTGTTACACTGCTGTAGTCATTACACTTGGGTTATCCTGCCGTCAGGCGGTCCCTCAGTCAGCCCGAGTTCCAAAGTCTTGGTCCGGCATCGGTTGCTGTCGCTTCTTCCTTGACATCAGTGCACCAGGGGTATATAAGATGCAGCCGATGCCATTTTCTCCAGTCTTTCTTGCTGTGCGGTGCCTGAAGCAAAAGCAGTTTGCAAGTGCCGGTCGGCCGACTCCTGAGATTTTCATTCCGAATCCAGAACAACCGAAGTCTTCTACAAAGCTAAGTACCCCGTTGGGGAAACTTTTTCTTGCCTCAGACCGATGTCAGTAAAAGTTAATAATTGTATTTCTTGTGGGAAGCAAATACCTCATAAGGATTTCCATTCTTATTGTATCCCATGCCTAGGCCCAGACCACGACGTCACAGGTTGTCAGTTTTGTGCTAGGTTTAACAAGCGCACTATTAAACGTCGGTTTGATTTTGCCTGACATTATTTTGGCAGAAAATTTAAGTACACCATGCCGTCGGAACAACCGACGACCGGAATACACAAAAAACACAAAGACAAGGACAGGCATCCGAGGCACAAAACTGACGACGAGTCCTCTTCTAGGCCAGTCGCCGGTTCTCCAGCTTTCAGCGAGGCACTTTTGCAGCCCCTGATGACCCCTTCTTTAGAACCACAGGCAGCCTCTGACTCCCACGTGGAGATGGCTGGGCCTTCGAATACACCAAATTTACGGCCTACCGAGACTAACTCTTCAGAGGGATCCGGAGTAGATGAACAACCCGCAGCTTCAGAGGGTGTTTTCAGACCTACTCAGTTAACCATTAAATCATCTGCTAAATCTAAAGCCCCTATAAAAACAAAGAAGCAACTTCAACAATCACCAGGACAGGCCTCCATGCCTAAGAAACAGATGCTCAAAATGTCCGAAGACCTAATTACTCTGGCCAGGGGGTCCCATCCTCCTCCTGATAAAAGGCCTAGACAGGATGCAGACTTTGACTCATCCGACCAGGTGTCCATTTCTTCAGATTCATACTCAGACCAAGGATACTCTTTACCCTCTTATGAGGATTCTGATGCTGAGGAAACTATTCCTTCAGCCTCTCCACCAGAGGACTACTCCTTTGGGGAAACCTTACATACCATGAGGGAGCATTTCCATTGGGAGGGCCAGGATTATTCAGAATCCAAGAAAAGGCTCAGAGATTTTCTTTTATTACCTCAACACAGACCCCATGCTATTCCGCCAGTGTTAGATATTGTGGATGATGTGTATTCCAAATCCAGTTTAAATCCTGATTCTTTACCTCCTGCTCCAGTTAAGCCAGACGGATACTTCAGAGTCCCTGACTCTCACAAATTTCTTTATAAAAGCCCTGTTGGTGACCCTGAAACTATTTCCTAGGGTCCCAAAGGGGTAAAGGCCCCTACAGCAAAAAATCCAGTTCCCTCTGACAGAGATTCCAGAGCATTAGACAGATGGGGGAAGAAAGTATATACATCTGCAACTTTAGCAATGAGGGCCTTAAATTGCCAGTTTCACATGCTTAAATATCAGCAATATTTGATGTCTCAGTTGAAACAAAAAATGCTTCCAAATTCAGATCTTCCTAACTATGAGGAAATGCAGGATTTATTGCATGCAGCTGAACAAGTGGGAAAATAATGTGGTTTTGATTCATTAGAGGCCTCCTGTAGAGCAGCAGTTACAGGGTCTGTCATTAGAAGACATGCTTGGTTAAAAGAGCAAACTTTACCAGATCATGTTAAAGCAAAATTATTGGATGCACCTTTGCAGCAGGATGTTTTATTTGGAGTTAAGGTAGAAGAGGTAATAAAGAAAATGGAGGATAAAGCAAAATCTATGCAAACAGTGAAAGATTTCTTACAGGTTCAGCCTCCTCGATTTAGCAAAAATTGGCCGACAAAGAATTGGTTCTTTCCAGTTTCAGACAGACCTCAAAGGGGCAGATACAGACGTCCAAAAGGCAGAGGTCAACCACAAGGTACTTACAGGCCTCGACAATGGGGTGCTTCAACCCAGAAAGAAGGGGAAGACAGGCCTCAACCTTATAAAAAACAGTCCCAATGACTGCCCACTACAGCTCTCTTGGCAGCCCCCTTGGGGGGAAAACTGGCACTTTTCTGTCACAATTGGCATATGATCACCAAAGACAAATGGGTTCTCAATATTGTATCTCAAGGTTACAGGTTCCACTTTCACACTCTGCCAAGGTTAAAAGGAATGCCAAATCTGCCACCAAATCAATGGGCAGAGTCTCAAAGACAAATTACAGCACTCATGGACATGAGAGTTATTCAAAAGGTACCAACACAGGAGCAAGGACAAGGATTTTACTCAAGACTTTTTCTGGTTCCTAGAAAGGACAAAGCCTGGAGGCCCATTATGGATCTTTCTTCTCTAAACACTTACCTGGATGTTCCAGAATTCAAAATGTTGACACTACAGCAGCTTCTTCCCATGCTGGGCAAGAAAGCTTGGCTCGTAACTTTGGAACTCAAGGAGGCATACCTGCATGTCCCTATCAGACAAAATTGCAGAAGATACCTCAGATTCTTAGCAGGTTCAATACATTACCAATTCTCTGCACTGCCCTTTGGCTTACCTACTGCACCCAGGGTCTTTAAAAAATGCCTGGCACCAGCAATTGCATTTTGCAGGCAAAAAGGAATTCAAATTTACCCATACTTGGACGACTGCCTTATTCAAGCAGAGAGCAAAGACATTCTTTTAAAGCATCTGGCATTTGCAAAAAGATGGCTAATTTACCTAGGGTATACAGTAAATGAAAAGAAGTCAAAACTAGTGCCCTCACAAGAGATAATATTCCTGGGTGCCAGCTTAAATACAATGGCCCAGATAGCTTATCTCACGCCAGACAAGCAAGGACAACTGACTCAGTATTTCCAGTTGATGGCAACAAAGACCCAACTCCCTGCAAGAAGAATTCTGCAGGCCTTGGGTTACATGGCATCTTGCATACTACTAATTCCATATGCCAGACTGCATATGAGGAAACTACAATGGTACCTAAAGAGTGTCTGGTCTCAACACTATCACAGTTTGGAAACAGTAATACCACTAATTCCTTGCCTTCAGCAGGAGTTTCGATGGTGGGCTCAAGCCTGTCACCTCAACAAGGGACAGCCTTTCACTCAACCCACAGCCAGGCAAACACTGACAACAGATGCTTCGGATTACGCCTGGGGAGCACACATGGCAGGAAAATGTATTCAGGGTAAGTGGCCTGCAGAACAAAGGCATCTTCACATCAATAAAAAGAGATGCTAGCTGTACAAAATGCCCTTATAGCTTTCTAGGACCTTCTGCATCCAGGACAACTACTACTAAAGACAGACAACACCACAGTTATGTGGTACATAAACAAGCAAGGGGGCACTCATTCATATCCCCTCTGCAGACAAGCCATGACATTGTGGAACACAGCTCTAACCTATCAAGTTCATCTGCAAGCACAATTCCTGCCAGGAGAGAATAACACACTGGCTGACGACTTAAGCAGAAACATCATGGATCTGCACGAGTGGAAATTACATCCACAAATGTTTAGGATTATAACACAAAAATGGTGGAGCCCGGACGTGGATCTGTTTGCATCCTCAATGAATTGCCAGCTACAGAAATTCTGCACAAGAACTTACCACCCTCAAGCATGGAAAGTGGATGCCCTCGCATTCAGCTGGAAAAACCTACAAATATACGCTTTCCTACCACTACCTCTCCTTTCAAAGGTACTCTTAAAAGCCAGACAAGAAAAGCCAAAGATGATCCTGATTGCCCCAGACTGGCCACACCAGCACTGGTACCCAATCTTAAAGAACTTAGCACAAGGTCCACCATGGATTTTGCCTCAAATCCCACAACTTCTGACTCAGCAAAAAGACCAGTTTTGTACCTACCATAAATGTAGATGTTCGAGTGGTTATACTGCTGCAGTCATCACACTTGGGTTATCCTGTTGTCAGGCGGTCCCGCAGTCGTCCGAATCCCAAAGTCCTGGTCCGGCGTCGGTTGTCGTTGCCTCTTCCCTGACGTCAGTGCAACAGGGGTATAAAAGAGACAGCCGACGCCATTTTCTTCAGTTTTTCTTGCCTCAGATGTCAGGTGCCCCCAACTAGGAAGGCAATACAATAGCTGTGCAACAATATCTTAGTAGATAAACAATAGTACTAGCTGTTAGCAAATACACCATATAGACATGCTTCTAATTGATTGATGTACATGGAGTTGTAACTAACACCCTGGTATGTAGAGGGGATGGAGGGAGGGTAACCTGGACTGCAGCAGTATAACCACTCGAACATCTACATTTATGGTAGGTACAAAACTGTACTATGTTCATCATGCTATACTGCTGCAGTCATCACACTTGGGTAGAATCCCAAAGCTATGGAAGGGTGGCTGGTACTAAACTGGGTTAGGTGATGCTAGGATGCCCTGCAGAACTGCAGTGGCAAAACCAGCTCTGGTTTTTGAGTATAATGGAAGGTGGTAGTGCTTGGTAAAGGTGTGCACTGAACTCCAAGTAGCTGCCTCCAGAATGTCTTTGGTTGGAACCCCTCTGAGAAAGGCTGCTGAGGTTGCAGTAGCCCTGGTAGAATGGGATCTAATATTGACAGGCACTGCCTTCCCATGGTGCGAGTAGCAAAAGCGGATGCAATGTGCTATCCATTTGAAGATGGTTTGTTTTGAAATAGCCTTTCTTTGTGAACTTGCAGCATATGATACGAAGAGTTGGTCAGTTTTTCTGAAGATCTTTGTCTTATCTAAATAGTAATGTAGCTGTCTGTGAATGTCCAAAGAGTGAAGGAGCCTTTCTCCTTTATTCTGTGGGTTAGGATAAAAGGTGGGTAAATGAATGGTCTGATTCAAAGCCACACTGGATACTACCTTGGGCATGAAGGTAGGGTTAGTTCGTAAAGAGATTCTGTCCTGATGGAAAATGATGAAAGGTTCCACTGCCATAAGTGCCTGTAGTTCTGAGACCCTGCGTGCTGAGGTGATAGCCAGTAACAAGGCTGTTTTCCAAGACCAGTATTGTAGTTCTGCTGAGTAGGCTGGTTCGAAAGGAGGCAGTGTTAACTTTTCTAAAACGGAGTTGAGGTCCCAAGTTGGTGTTGGTGGTTTTCTGGGGGGTCTTATATTCTTAGCCCCTCTGAGAAACTGCCTAAGTAAAGAGTGTGAGAAAATTGGGGGATCCGTATTATATTGAGCTGAAATGGCTGAAGCATGGATCTTAATGGAGGAGAAGGAAAGGCCTTTGTGTAGCATCTCAGTTAGGTATTGCAGTATGTGAGGAATGTTTGATATCCATGGATTTTGACCTTTAGCCTGGTGCCATGCACAAAATCTTTTCCATTTGTCTGAGTAAGTCTTCCTGGTGCTGAGCCTCCTGGCCTCCAAAATGACATTCAGGACGTCCTTTGAGAAAAGTGTTGATTGGTAATTTAAGGAATTCTCCATGCAGCTAGATTTAAAGTTCTGAGCTGGCTGTGACGGGTTTGAGCTGGCTGTGACAGGTTTGAGAGTTTTTCTGAGTCAACAGTAGTGGGAATTGAGGCAAGATCCATGGAGGGCTGTGAGTCAAGTTCCTTAGTAATGGGTACCAGTGCTGGCGTGGCCAGTCCAGAGCAATGATCATTTGTGGTCTCTGATCTGACCTTCAATAATACCTTGGTCAATAGAGGTAGTGGAGGGAAGGCATAGATTGTCAGTGTTGACCAACTGAATGATAGAGCGTCCACTTTCCAGGCTAGGGAGTGATAAGTCCTTGTGCAGAATTTTTGTAATTGGCAATTGTTGGGGGAGGCAAATAGATCTATTTCTGGACATCCCCATCTTTGAGTTATCATTGAAAATACTTGTGGGTGTAGTCTCCACACGTGAGGGTCTGCCATATTTCTGCTTAATTCATCTGCCAATATGTTTTCCTTTCCTGGCAGGAATTGTGCTTGTAGTTGTACTTGGTAGGTCAATGCTGTGTTCCATAAGGTCATAGCCTGTCTGCATAAAGGGTAGGAGGGTGTTCCTCCCTGTTTGTGTATGTACTACATAACTGTGGTGTTGTCTGTCGTTATTAGAAGTTGTCCTGGATGCAAGAGGTCCTTGAAGGCTGTCAGTGCATTTTGCACAGCTAACATCTCCTTTTGGTTGATGTGAAGATGCATTTGTTTTGCAGACCATTTGCCCTGTATGCACTGTCCTGCCATGTGTGTTCCCCAGGCGTAGTCTGAAGAATCTGTTGACATGGTTTGGTTTGCTGGAGGTAAGAAGAAAGGAAGACCCTTGTTTATTTGACATGCTTGAGCCCACCATAGGAACTCTTTTTGAAGGCAGGGAATGATAGGTATGTTTGTTTCGAGGCTGTGCCTGTGTTGAGACCATACACTTTTCAGGTATCATTGCAATTTTCTCATATGCAGCTTTGCATATGGGATTAGTTGAATGCATGATGCCATGAACCCCAATGCCTGCAGGATTTTCCTTGCAGTGAGCTGGGTAAAAGTTGCTATCCTTGAGTCAATTGTTTTTGTTTGTCTGGCGTAAGGTAAGCCATCTGGGCCGTTGTATTTAAGCTGGCACCCAGGAATATTATCTGTTGCGAGGGTATTAGTTTTGACTTATTTTTGTTTACTGTGTACCCTAGGCAACTGAGCAGCTGTGTTACAAAAGCCAGATGCTGTAATAGAATGTCCTTGCTGTCCGCTTGGATCAGGCAGTCGTCCAGATATGGATAAATTTGTATTCCTCGTTGTCTGCAATATGCAATTACTGATGCCAGGCATTTCGTAAATACTCTGGGCGCAGTAGATAAGCCAAAGGGCAATGCAGAGAATTGATAATGCGTTGTACCTGCCAAAAATCTGAGGTATCTTCTGCAATCTTGTCTGATAGGGACATGCAGGTATGCCTCTTTGAGGTCCAACGTTACCAGCCAAAACCCCTTGCCCAGCATGGGAAGGAGCTGCTGTAGTGTGAGCAATTTGAATTTGGGTACCTCCAGGTATGTGTTCAGAATTGAGAGGTCTAAGATGGGCCTCCAGGCTTTGTCCTTTCTTGGGACTAGAAACAGTCTTGAGTAAAATCCTTGACTTTGCTCCTTTGTAGGTACCTTTTGAATGCTTTCATATCCATGAGAGCTGAAATTTGCATTTGAGCCTCTACCCATTGGTTTGGAGGCAGATTTGGCAAGCCTCTCATCCGTGGTAAAGTGTGGAAATGAAATCTGTAGCCTCAGGTAATAATGTCCAGAATCCATTTGTCATTTGTTATGATGCGCCAATTTTGTGGAAATAGAGCCAGTTTTCCTCCCAAAGGTGCTGCCAGGGCAATTTTGCTTGGCAGGCGAAGAGGGAAGTCATTGTGTTTGTTTCCTGAAGGGTTGAGATCTTTCGTCTCCACATCTTTGAGTTGTTGTATGCCATTGCCTAGGCCTGAAAGAACCTTGTGGCTAGCCTCTGCCCCTTGGGCGCCTGTACCTACCTCTTTGTGGTCTGTCTGATGCAGGAAAGGACCAGTTTTTTGATGGCCAGTTTCTGCTGAAACAAGGAGGTTGTACCTGTAAAAAATCTTTAACTGTTTGCATAGATTTTGCCTTTTCTTCCATTTTCTTTAAAACTTCCTTTGCTTTGATACCAAATAACACATCTTTCTGCAATGGAGCATCCAATAACTTTGCTTTGACATGTTCTGGCAAAGCTTGTTCTTTAAGCCAAGCATGCCTATGTATTACAGACCCTGTGACAGCTGCTCTACATGAGGCTTCCAATGAATCAAAACCACACTGTAAGGTATGCTTTCCCACCTGTTCTGCTGCATGCAGCAAATCCTGCATCTCTTTAAAATTAAGTTGATCTGTCTGAGGGATCAGTTTCTGCTTTAACTGTGTAATCAAATACTGTTGGTATTTTAGCATGTGGAATTGGCAGTTTAATGCCCTCATGGCCAAAGTGGCAGACGTATACACTTTCTTTCCCCATCTTTCTAATGCTCTGGAATCTCTTTCAGAAGGAAGTGGATTCTTAGCAGTAGAGGCCTTAACCCCTTTGGGACCCTGGGAAATGGTCTCTGGGTCTGCAGTAGGGCTTTTGTATAGAAACTTATGAGTATCAGGAACTTGGTAGTATCTGTCTGGTTTAGCTGGTGCTGGAGGTAATGAATCTGGGTTTAAACTGGATTCAGAGACATCCAAAATGTCTAAAACTGGAGGAATTGCCAGGGGTCTATGCTGTGGAAGAAGAAGAAACTCACGGAGTCTTTTCTTGGAGTCAGAGTAATCTTGGCCTTCCCAGTGGAAGTGTTCCCTCATGGTGTGTAAAGTTTCCCCAAAAGAGTAGTCTTCTGGGGGGGAGACAGAGGGAATGGACTCTTCAGCATCTGAGTCTTCATAAGAGGGAAGGAGTAATCCTGGTAGTCAGAGTTGCCTGAGGAAATGGATGCTTGGTCAGAGGAAGGATAATCTTCCTCCAGTCTAGGCCTTTTGTCAGGTGGGGGTTGGGATCCCCTGATAAGGGTAATTAAATCCTCAGCCATCTTAAGCATCTGTTTTTTAGGCATAGGGGCCTGTGGAGGGGTGTTTGTCCCCGGTTTTCTAACTTTCAAGGGAGCTTTGAGTTTAGCATAAGGCTTGGCAGAGATGGTTGTCGGTTTGAAAACACCTTCGGAGTCCGAAGGCCTATCCAAAAATTCCGGATCCCCGTCGGGGCTGGCGTCCAAGTAGTGAGGTGGAATCGGTTCCTGAGGCCCAACTGCTTCGGTTTGGGTGGCCATCAGAATTTCTGAATTTGCGGTAGTCAGGGGCTGCGAAGGTGCCTCGCTGAAAACCAGAGAACTGGCGTCAGGCCTTGCTGAGGCCTCAGTATCTGGTCTTGGCCTTGGCTGCCGGTCCTTATCTTTGCGTTTTTAATCCAACGGCATGCTATAGTAAAATTTTCTGCCAAAATAATGCTGGGCGAATTCTGCCCGACGCTTAATTGTATGTTTGTTGAACCTAGCACAAAACCGACAACCAGAGACGTCGTGGTCTGGGCCTAGGCAAGGCAATAAGAGTGAAAATCCTTATGAGGTATTTGCTTCCCACAAGAAATACAATTATTAACTTTGGCTGACATCGGTCTGAGGCAAGAAAAGTTTCCCCAACGGGGTACTTAGCTTTAGAGAAGACTTCGGGCTGAAACTCGATTTGAAAATTTCAGGAGCTGGCCGACCGGCACTTGCGAACTGCTTCTGCTTCGGGCACCGTGCGGCAAGAAAGACTGGAGAAAATGGCGTCGGCTGTCTCTTTTATACCCCTGTCGCACTGACGTCAGGGAAGAGGCGACTACAACCGACGCCGGGCGAGGACTTTGGGATTCGGCCGACTGTGGGACCGCCTGACGACAGGATAACCCAAGTGTGATGACTGCAGCAGTATAGCACGATGAACATCAGTCAGATACTTCACGGCCAGCTCAAGACTTTAAACCTGGCTGCATGGCAGATTCCTTAGTCAAGCAAGCAATGCCTCTCTTCAAAGCTACTATGGATGTCATTCTGGAGGCCAGAATGCCTAGCACCAGGAAAGCCTATTCGGATAAATGGAAGAGATTCTGTGCCTGGAACCAGGCTCACAACCTTGACCCTCTTGTCCCAAATATTCCTCAGATACTACAATACTTAACTGAGATGCTGGACAAAGGCCTCCCCTTTTTATCCATTAAGATCCATGCCTCTGCCATCTCTGCTCATTACAACACAGCCCCACCAATTTTTTCTAATCCTTTGCTAAAACAGTACCTTAGAGGGGCTAAAAACATAAGACTGCCCCGTAGAGCACCAACTTTAACTTGGGACCTCAACTTCATCTTGGAAAAATTAACTTTACCTCCTTTTGAGCCAGCTAACTCAGCAGACTTAAAATATGTCTCTTGGAAAACTGCTCTGTTCCTGGCAATAACCTCAGCACGAACAGTTTCAGAATTACAGGCACTAATGGCAGTAGAACCTTTCAACATTTTCCACCAAGACAGGGTGTCTTTAAGAACAAACCCTACTTTTATGCCAAAGGTGGTATCAAGTGTGGCTCTAAACCAAACTATTCACTTGCCAACTTTTTATTCAAATCCACAGAATAAAGGGGAGACACTACTGCATTCCTTGGACATAAACAGGCAGTTATGCTTCTAATTGGACAAAACGAAAGCTTTCAGGAAAACTGAGCAATTTGTTTGTAGCATATGCTGCAGGAACACAGGGAAAAGCCATTTCAAAACAGACCATTTCAAAATGGATAGGCCACTGTATACGTTTTTGCTGTACACACCATGGGAAAACTGTACCTAACAGCATTAGGTCTCATTCCACCAGGGCAACAGCCACTTCAACTGCCTATCTCAGAGGAGTACCTACCCAAGGACATTTTGGAAGCAGCAACTTGGAGTTCTCTACATACCTTCACCAAGCATTACCATCTGCCTCTTTACTCCAAATCCAGAGCTGGCTTTGCCACTGCAGTGCTGCAGGGCCTTATAGCCACCCCTAATGTCTTATAGAACCAGCCACCCTACCTCAGCTTTGGGATTCTACCCAAGTGTGATGACTGCAGCAATGTAACATAATGAACATAGTACAGTTTTGTACCTACCATAAATGTAGATGTTCGAGTGTATACACTGCTGCAGTCTAGGTTACCCTCCCTCCTTCCCCTCTTACTTGCTGGCACTTACCTAAGCCTTCTACCCTTTGCTACCTATGGAGAGCATTTGCTGGTAACTGAAATTTTTTGATTGCTTTTCTTATGTATGTTTTATTATCAATTTACATTGCCTACCTTTTTGGGGCATCTGGGGCAAGAAAAACTGAAGAAAATGGCGTCGGCTGCATCTTGTATACCCCTGGCGCACTGACGTCGGGGAAGAAGTGACAGCAACTGATGCCGGACCAAGACTTTGGAACTTGGACCGACTGAGGGACCGCCTGACGGCAGGATAACCCAGGTGTAATGACTGCAGCAGTGTATACACTCGAACATCTACATTTATGGTAGGTACATAGGAGATTACTAGACTATTGGCCCTGAGGCCCTTATAAGCCTAGCCATAAGTTTAGCCCATGTTTAGACAAATCGACACCCGATGCTCCTCTACAGCAAGAGACATGGGTGGAATCCCAGGAGTGTATTTTCTGTTTCCCATCCAGTTATCCAGATTGCACTTAAAAAGGGGTAAAGAGGTACTCTGCTTGATGTGGAGAGGAGTCTCTTCCATAGATGGGAGGAGTCTCTGGGACACAGATCTGTCCCGCCAACAAGTCTTGTTGATGTCACAGACCAGGTTGAGGCCATGCATGTGGGTTACATGAGTGGAGCTTGACTTGCGGATATGTAGCAGTCCCATCAAGATGGGGTCTGTGATCACCTTGTTTGCCAGACAGAGGTCACTTCTTAGAAGTCTGTATGAAACTTGAGTAGCGGGATAAGGCTTTTTTAGCCTATGTTTGAGGCCCTGGATTCTCCTGGTGAAGAACCTCTGTGTCCTGTCCAGCTGCTGCATGCGCTTTGCGAGGTACTTGCTTAAAGGGGCGTTGTACTCAATAATGGGTCTTATAAGGGAAGAATACAGGGATCTTATGACCTCCTTGTCTCTGGATGAGATACCTTTATTTATGAGGTGGGCCATATAGAAGACTTTTTCTGTACAATGGAAGCAACATGGTGGTCAAAAGTCAGGTTGCTATCAATCTGGGTGCCCAAATCCCTCACGACTGCTCGACTGCTTCAGACGTTGTTGTTAACATGATAATTTGTGGGAATGTAACTCTCCCCAAAGGGGATGATGATGCATTTTTTGGTATTCAGCTTGAGGCCATGTTTCTGGCACCAGTCATTTGTCTGAGTGAGACCCTTTTGGAGAATGTCCACATCACTAGGGGAATTGATGACAGCACCCAGCTTGCAGTCAAAACCTGGTCAGCCATAGCCCACTGGTTTTGGCCTGCACCTCAGAAAAATATATCATAAATAACAGAGGCCCCAAGACCGCTTGTTACGGGTCTTCTGCTTGAGGTGGCTTCCCCTATTTTGACTACATGGGTTCTATAAGTGAGCCAGTTTGCTACCCATCTGGTAATGTATGGATTGATGCCTAGTTGAGAGAGTTTATCTATTATGCCTGAGTGGGGAATAGTGTCAAAGGCTTTGTCTGGGTCAAGGTAGACAGTGTGCACCATCTTCCCCTCGTCCATGGTTTTGGTGACTGTCTCAAAGAAGTCAACCAAATTTAGCAGTCATGACCCCCACTTGACGAACCAAACTGGGATTACATCCAGATTGCCCTCTCCTTTCTTGGATCACTCTCCAAGACACCACCACTCAACATCATCCTCGACCCATTCTTTCAAAAACTTGACAGAATCTAATGTGGACAGGATGATCAGGAAGTTTCTCTTGATGCTGATAAGAAAGGGGGATGATGTCCTTCAAGAATGCAACTGCAGTCATAACATATGGGTTGTCCTGCCTCAGGGAGCCCTCGGTCGGCCAGATTCCAAAGTCTGGGTCCGGCGTCGGCTGGTGTCGCCTCCTCTCCGACGTCACAACGGCTGGAGTATAAAGGCATCGGCCGACGCCATCTTCTTCAGTCTTTCTTGCCGCGCGGTGCCCGAAGCAGAAGCAGTTCGCAAGTGCCGGTCGGTCAGCTCCTGTGTTTTCAGTACCGAAGTCATCTAAAAGCTAAGTACCCCGTTGGGGAACATTTTTTCTTGCCTCAGCCGATGTCAGAACAAATTGAGAAAGTTAATAATTGTTTGTTTTGTGGTAACCAAATTACCTCATAAGGACTTCCATTCTTATTGCCTCCCTTGCCTGGGCCCAGACCACGACGTCTCGGCCTGTGCTGCCTGTGCTTGCTTTAATAAGCGCACTCTGAGGCGCCGGGCAGAATTTGCCGAAGACTTTTTTGGCGAATCTTTTGCTTATATCATGCCGTCGGAACAACCGACAACTCAATCTACCAAAAAACGAAAGGACCGGGATCGACATCCTCGGCCCGCGTCCTCCACTGATACTCCTCCTAAACCCTCCGCGGGTGCTTTGGTCCCTTCGGAAGTGGTAATTCAACCGCTCCAGGCTGACGACACAGCGTTAACACGTCCTTCGGTCTCTGAGTCTACACCGGTGCCGGTTGTTGATTTTCCTCCAGAAACCGAAGTTCTGGATCTACCCGACACCATTCCTGTGGACAAGGTTACTCCTGCACGTGAGGCAGCTAGGCCTCCTGTATCCATGTCCATCAAGGCCTTTGCATGTGCTAAGGCCGCCAGCCAGGCCAAGGCCCATCCTAAACCTACAGCCCAGGCCCCTTCTTCTGATAAACAGATCATGTCTCTTGCTGCAGATCTTATTTCTCTTATCAGGGGGTCTCAGCCTCATCCAGACAGAGGTTTTCAGCCGCCTGCAGAGAAAAGGCCCAGAACTGAGCAGGCCGACAACCTCTCTTCAGATGAAGCATCTGGGGATTCTGAGCATTCAGATACCCAAGATGAATCCTTCCAGGCCTATGAGGACTCTGATGCTGAGGAATCAATTCCCTCTGCCTCTCCTCCAGAGGATTTTTCGTTCGGTGAAGTCTACACTCTATGAGGGAGAATTTTAAATGGCAGGGTCTGGAATTCTCTGATTCCAGGAAAAGGCTACGTACCTTCCTCAAGCTACCCCAGCACAGACCTTTAGCTATCCCTCCAGTTATGGATGTCCTGGATGATGTTTTCTCCGACTCCAGTGCTAACCCTGATTCTCTCCCTCCTGCTCCTGTCAAGCCAGACAGATATTATAGGGTCCCTGACACCCACAAACATCTCTTTAAGGCCCATTCTGTGGATCTAGAAACTATTTCACAGGGACCCAAGGGAGTGGCTACTTCCACAGCCAAGAATCCACTGCCAGCGGATAGGGAAGCTAGGTCCCTGGAGAGATGGGGTAAAAAAGTTTATACCTCTACCACCCTGGACATGAGGTCACTTAACTGCCTTTTTCATATGTTTCAGTACCAGGATTTTTTACTGGATGATTTACAGAAAAAGCTAGCCTCTCCTGAGCCTATTGATAGAAAGGCATTGCAGGATCTAGTACATAATACTCAGCAGGTTAGCAATCATTTTCTTCAGTGTGGTTATGATGCATTGGAGGCTTCATGTAGGGTAGCTATGACTGGGGCTGTTATACGTAGACATGCTTGGTTAAAAGAACAGCCACTGCCAGACCATGTTAAAGTAAAGTTACTTGATGCACCTCTGGAAAAACAGAAGCTTTTTGGTGCTAATGCACAAGATGTGTTGAAGTCCATTGAGGAAAAAGCTAAATCAGTACAGACGGTCAAAGATTTCCTCCAGGTTCAGCCACCCAGATTCAGCAGGAATTGGCCTTCAAAGAATTGGTCCTTTCCAGACACTGACAAGTTTCAAAGGGGAAAAAACAGGCGTGCCCCCAAGGTAGAGGGCAATACCGAGGCTCCTACAGGGGCCGCCAATGGCAACCACCAAATCAAAGAAGTGGCGCAGGCAGTCCAGCTGCACCACAAGGACAACGTCTACAAAGGCTCAAAGAGAAGCTCCTTTGGGCGGAAAATTATCCTTATTCTCAAAAAACTGGCATATCTTAACCAAGGACAACTGGATTCTGGATTTAATAGACAAAGGTTACAGATTCCACTTCCATACTTTACCAATAAGACAAGGCATGCCAAACCTGCCACTTCATCAAAGGGCAGAGGCACTCATTCAAGTTTCAAAGCTGTTAAATATAAAAGCAATAGAAAAGGTCCCTCCACAGGAACAAGGCCAGGGATTTTATTCAAGACTGTTCCTTGTTCCAAGAAAGGAAAACAAATGGAGGCCTATACTGGACTTGTCTACTCTAAATACTTATCTCATTGTGCCAAACTTCAAAATGCTGACGTTGCAGCAACTCCTTCCCATGCTGGGCAAGGGGTCTTGGCTGGTCACTCTGGACCTCAAGGAGGCATACCTGCATGTCCCAATCAGACAAAGCTGCAGAAGATACCTCAGATTTCTTGCAGGGACAGAGCATTGTCAATTCTCAGCATTGCCGTTTGGCTTATCTACTGCGCCCAGAGTGTTCACGAAATGCCTGGCATCAGTAGTGGCACACTGCAGACTCCAGGGGATTCAAATATACCCCTACCTGGATGACTGCCTCATACAAGCAGACAACAAACAAACCTTGATAGCAAACTTGGACTATGACATTCAATTACTACAGGCCTTGGGATACACAGTCAACATTCAGAAATCAAGACTTCTGCCATCCCAACAAATTATTTTCCTAGGAGCCAAACTGGACACAAAAACACAAATGGCTTATCAACAACAGCAGTTACCAGAGTACTTCAAAGGCCTAGCAAAGCTCTCCCAGCTGACTGCAAGGAAAATCCTGCAGGCCCTGGGGTTCATGGCATCTTGCATTCTTCTGATACCTTTGGCAAGACTTCATATGAGAAAGCTGCAATGGTACTTAAAAAGCTTATGGTCCCAACACAGCCAAAGCCTAGAGGACGTAATCCCACTCATTCCATGTCTGCAAAGAGAATTTTTGTGGTGGGCTCAAGCAAGTCAGTTAAACAAAGGCATGTCTTTCAGCAAACCTCAAGCAGGTCAAATGATTACAACAGACGCCTCAGACCATGGATGGGGGGCACACATGGAGGGCAGATGCATTCAAGGTCAATGGACACCAAGGGAAAGGCATCTGCACATAAACCAAAAAGAGATGTTGGCAGTGATGCATGCAATCGAGACTTTTGAAAAATCACTTCAACAAGGACATTTGCTAATAAGGACAGACAACACCACTGTTATGTGGTATATAAACAAGCAGGGAGGCACTCATTCTTATCCCCTCTGCAGACTAACAATGATTCTCTGGGAAAAATCCCTAAGTCTGAAGATACATTTGCAATCCCAGTTTGTGCCAGGCAAGGACAATGTACTGGCGGACAAGCTGAGCAGAAATTTCTTGGATCCACACGAATGGATGCTGCATCCTCACATTTTCTCACAAATAACAAGGACATGGGGAAGACCGGACGTAGATCTCTTTGCTTCTCACATGAATCATCACCTGGAAAAGTTCTGTACAAGGACCCACCATCCTCTATCCTGGAAGACGGATGCTCTCTCCTTCAGCTGGAATTCCCTAACAATTTATGCATTCCCTCCTCTACCACTGCTGACCAAGGTGATACTGAAGATCAAAGCAGAACAACCAACAGGCATTTTGATAGCTCCAGACTGACCAAGGCAGCACTGGTACCCATTGCTGTTGAGCATAACTCGGACCAAACCGTGGCCTCTGCTTCTAACACAACACAATTACAGGACTGTTCATCAAAACCTGAAAACATTGCATCTGACAGCCTGGAGGTTACCATAACTCCTTCCGATATCTCTCTTTCCAAAAAAGTTCAAGAGATCTTACTGGAAGCACGCAGACCTTCCACCAGAAAAACCTATTCAGCCAAGGGGAAGAGATTCATCATCTGGAATGCTAGCAGGGGTCAGGATACAACAGTATTGAGTATACCTCAGATATTGGAATACTTGGCAGAAATGTTTCATACTGGTCTCTCATATTCTTCCATAAAGATTCATGCCTCAGCAATCTCAGCAAAATACAATTGTGATCCACCTGTGTTTTCACATCCTTTGCTAAGACAGTTCCTAAGAGGGATAAAGAATATCAAACCTCCCAGGAAACCACCAGTACCTGCATGGGACCTCAATTTCGTCTTGGAAAAATTAACTCTTCCTCCCTTTGAACCAGCAGCAACTTCAGAAATGCAATTTCTCTCATGGAAAACGGTTTTCCTATTGGCAATCACATCAGCAAGAAGAGTCTCGGAGATACAGGCACTCATGGCAGTACCTCCTTTTCTCATTTTCATCAGGACAGTCTCTCTAAGAACCAATCCTTCATTCATGCCAAAAGTAATTTCCAGGGTGTCTCTAAATCAAGCCATTCACCTGCCTACTTTCTTCCCCAATCCTCAAAACAAGGGGGAAGCACTGCTGCATACTTTGGACATACACAGACAAGTACGCTACTACTTGGACAGAACTAAGGCCACCAGAAAGTCTGACCAACTGCTTGTAGCCTATGCTGCTGGAGTACAAGGAAAAGCAATCTCCAAACAAACAATTTCCAAATGGATTGGACACTGCATCAGATTCATCTATTTTTTTCATGGAAAACGTGTGCCAGCCAATATTAGGCCACACTCCACCAGAGCTATAGCCACATCCACAGCTTTCCTAAGAGGAGTGGCTACAAAGGACATTCTAGAGGCTGCTACATGGAGCTCCGTGCATACATTTACCAAGCACTACAACCTGCCTTTATACTCCAGATCCCGAGCAGGCTTTGCTTCGGCAGTCCTGTAGGGCATTTTAGCTACACCATCACTTTCTTAGTTCCTACCACCCCCAGCTTGGCTATGGTATTCAACCCATATGTTATGACTGCAGTTGCATTCTTGAAGGACATAGTACAGATTTGTACCTACCATAAATGTAGATGTTCGATAGATATGCAACTGCAGTCGGATTTTCCCACCCTCCTACCCCTCTGCAACCTTCTTTATGGGTCCACTACCCCTATTCCTATTAGCTGGGGGTATCTCCTATGGTGTATCTGTTTATTACTGTTGTGCATGTCCGGAATTGTTTATCCATTCACCAAATTTAGCCTTCCTAGGAGGGCACCTGGCATCTGGGGCAAGAAACACTGAAGAAGATGGCGTCGGCCGATGCCTTTATACTCCAGCCGTTCTGATGTCGGAGAGGAGGCGACACCAGCCGACGCCGGACCCAGACTTTGGAATCTGGCCGACCGAGGGCTGCCTGAGGCAGGACAACCCATATGTTATGACTGCAGTTGCATATCTATCGGACATCTACATTTATGGTAGGTACAAAACTGTACTTTCTTTGTGTTTCACTGTTGCAGTCCTGACTTGTGAGATTTCCTGCTGTGAAAGCCCTTTGCCGGCCCGACTACCAGAGAAACATTTTCCTCCTCCTTAGGTGATGGATGCTCTGACTGACGTCAGTATGATTGGGTATAAAGGAAGTGTTTCACTGTTGCAGTCCTGACTTGTGAGATTTCCTGCTGTGAAAGCCCTTTGCCAGCCCAACTACCAGAGAAACATTTTCCTCCTCCTTAGGTGATGGATGCTCTGACTGACGTCAGTATGATTGGGTATAAAGGAAGCTGGCAATCAGTCTTTTCTTGCTGTCTGAGCCAGAAGCAGTGTTTCAGTGCATTGGCTGGTCTGCACCAGAGAAATGTTGTCAGAAAGATAAGTACCCCATTGGGAAGCTCCTTTCTTCTACTTTAAACTCATGTCAGATAAAGTAAATAATTGTCTGTGCTGTGGTAAGCAAATCCCACATAGAGACCTTCACTCGCTTTGTGTCGCCTGTTTGGTCCTGGATCATGACATCCCTAGTTGCCGCTTTTGTTCCAGCTTTAACTCTAGAATAATCAGACGTAGGGCCGAGATTTAAGCTAGATTCCTTAGTCTTGAATCTTCTCATCAGCATTCGATGGCATCCACTGGTCATGCAGAGGTTGAGCAGCCTAGGCATAAGAGGGAAAAAGAAGAGAGACCCTAGCTTAGACTCCTGGGCAACAACCATTCGCTGTCTGTTTTCTCCCTCTAGGCTTGTGATTGTTGAATAAGGCGTGGTGCTTTCACAGCCCCTTACTCTGATGTGGTGCTGCAGGCCTCTGTCAAGACTCATTCGGAGTCTGACATGCCATCAGGGCCCTTGACCCTCTGCACAAGCCCTTGCTTTCAGCTTGTCGGTCAGGTCCAGGGCTGCTCAGCAGGGCTCTGCTTCCAAATAATGCTCTCTTCCCGGTAACGTTTCTTTGTGGCTTCTGCCTACACTGGTTCATCTTTCTTCCAGAGAGATGGGCGTCAGGATGTTTGATATCCCTAGGCCCAAAGCCAGAATGGCTCTTAAGTACTGCTGCTCGTCCTTCACCTAGGCCTATTGACTCCCTTTCTCAAGGTTACCAACAAGACTTAATTAGGCTAGCAGAGGACCTGATCTCCATATTTGGGTTTAGACAAGCACCCAGGGATGCCTCCCCAGGTAAAAGGAAAAGGGACTCTACCTATGAAGCCTTCCCAGACCCTTTTGAATCTGATGAGAATTCAGACCAAGACTGGTCTCATTCTGAAGAAATATCTTCCCTCATATCTTTTGAGGATTCAGAGGAGAATCTGTTCTCGGCCCCTCCCTCTCATGCCATGAGAAAACATTTTCAGTGGGAGGCACAGTAATGCCTTAAGTCAAAAAGGAGAGTTAAGGAGTTTCTGGAAATATCAGAGCTCAAACCACTTGTAATCCTACCCATTTTTGAGGTGGTTGAGGATGTTTTCCAGGATTTCTCCTTGAATCCTGACTCTTCCCCCAGCTCCTCGTAAACCAGACAGGTTCTACAGGGTGCAGGATTCCCATAAGTATCTTTTCAAAAATCCATCTACTCATCCGGAGGTGGTCACCCCAGGACCCAAACGGGCTAGAGCCAGTTCCTCTAGAAACCCTATACCTACTGATATACCTACTGATTAAAGGACCTTTGCTAGATTTGGGAAAAAAGTTTATACTTCAGCCACCCTTATTATGAGGGCTCTAGCTGTCAGTTTCGCACAAATAAATATCAGCAAATCATTCTGGATCAGCTAAAACAAAAGGTTCTCTTCTTTAGAGGATAAAAATCTTTCTAAAGAATTTTTGGATTTCTGTAACTCCAATTCTCAGGTAGCTAGGCATTCCTTACACTGTGGCTATGATGCTGTGGAGGCTTCTACCCGGGCAGCTGTCACTGACTCAGAAGATTAGATTTAACAGGTCTTCCTGACCATATTAAATCTAACCTTCTTTATGCTCCCATTGACAAGGAAGTCCTCTTTGGACCCAAAGCTGAGGCTTTTCTTAACAAAAAAAAAAAAATTAGAAGACAAAGCTTAAGTCTATGCAGTGTGTGAAAGACTTCTCCATGTTCAGCCTCCTAGGTTTAGTAGGAACTTCCCCACTAAACACTGGTCATGTCCCTCACAACCTTTAGGCAGACAGAGAAAAATCCAGCAGGAAAGCACTCCTAGGCAGTGGCAACAACTGCCGAGACCCAAGCAAATGGACCTCAGACACTTCCAGGCAAGGAGTTCTAGGCCTTAGAAGAGGAAGACTGTCTCTGTTCACACAAAACTAGACTGACATCACTTCAGACAGGTTTCTTCTAAACATTATTTCAAATGTCTACAAATTCACTTTCAGAGATCCTTTAAAACAGTCGGGCTATCCAGATGGCTATCCAGATATTCCTCAGAATCAAAAATCGTAGGCTATTACTCAAATCCAGAAGTTGTGTGCTCAGGGATCAGTGGAACCAGTTCCAAAACATCAAAAGGCAAAGGGTTCTACTTCAGGTTATTCCCGGTTCCCAGAAAAGAAGGCTCTTGGTGGCCTATTCTAGAACTGTCCAACCTCAGTTGCTGTTAAACCCCAGTCAGTTTCTCCTCCCACTGAAAATGTTCTCTCATGGCATGAGAGGGAGGGGCCGAGAATTCAAAATGTTGAGACTTCAAAAAGTGTGATAGCCCCACGGGCCTTTATGGTTTCTCTGAATTTAAAAGATGCCTGCCTGCACATCCCAATTCAAGAATCACACAGAAGCTTTCTTCACTTCAGAGCAGGTTCCAGTCACCATTAGTTTTCATCACTGCCCTCTGGCCTGTCTACTACTCCGTGTTTTTACCAAATGCTTAGCCCCTGTAGTTGCTTTCTGCAGAACCAGAGGGGTCCAAATATACCCCTACCTGATACAGGCCACAAATCGTGCAAAGCTTTACAAGGATCTGAAATTTACACAAGACCTCTTGACCTCCCTGGGCTTTATTATAAATCTGCAAAAATCCAGCACTGTTAGAAACGAACAGGATAGACTTCCTGGGGCACTCCCGGGCTTTTCCCTTTAAAAAGCCTTCCTCCCACCAGACAAGGTCTACTTTCTGATCAACTAGTTTCAAAGAATCCAGCAGAAACAGTCCTTCTCAGCCAGAGAGTTTCTCCAAGCACTGGGATACATGGCATCTTGCATCCTCATGGTTCCCCTAGCTAAGCTGCACATGAGGAAACCACAGTGGTACCTAAATAAAAAAAAAAAAAAAAAAGTTATGGTGCCAGCACTTTCAGTCCCTAGAGACCGAGATGCAGTTGATCCCTTGTCTCAAATAAGACTTTGCATGGTGGGTACAGGCTTGTTCCCAAAATCAGGCCTTTCCATTCAGATTCACTCCCCAAGGTCAAGCGGTCACCACATATGCCTAAGAAATCCATGGGGAGTGGGAGGGTCAGTTCAAGGACAGGTGCACAAACTAGAAAAAAGCTTAAAGCAGTGCAAAATGACCTGATGGCTTTCAAGGAAAAATGGGAACCAGGGGTCCAGTTGGCCAAAACAGACAACACCACAGTAACGTGGTACATAAACAGGCAAAGGGGGGGCACCCACTCTTATGCCCTATGCCACCTAGTGATGCAAGTCTGGGAAATTGCTCACTCTCTGGGGTTGCACTTCCTGGCACAATACCTTCTAGGGGTTCAAAACACTCTAATAGATCACCTCGGCAGAAAGTTGATGTACCATCATGAATGGCATCTGCATTCGGAATTTTTTCTTAGTATTGCCCAGAGATGGGGAGTCCCACAAATACATCTCTTTGCCACCAAGGAAAACTCTCAGCTGAAAGAGTCTGTTCCGGGATTAAATAGAAATCAGTGTGGAGAATAGATGCCATCTCCTTCCCTTGGACTAGTCTCTTCATTTATGCTTTCCGTCCCTTACCCCTACTACCTCAAGTGCTTCTAAAAATAAGGGAGGAGGGCCCAAGGGTAATACTGATAGCCCCAACTGGCTGATGCAGCACTGGTATCCTCTGCAAATTAACCAACCAGAGTCCATGGATGCTGCCTCAAAAGAGTTGACCTTGTCTCTTAGGGCAAGGGAAGAGTGGTGTACCCCAACCTGCAGACGCTCAGGCTTTCAGTTTGGATAATTCACAGCATTCAGCAACAAGCCTAAGCTAAGCAGACAGGTCCAGGACATTCTTAAGGATTCCAGAAGGTCACTCACTAGGAAATCATACTCAGCTAAGTGGAAAACATTTTCCATCAGGTGCCAGCAGCAGCACTACAATTCTTTTTCAGTCCCGATTATGGCCATTCTTGATTACCTGGCTAGTCTGGTTGATAAAGGCCTTTCCTACTCCTCCATTAAAATTCATGCATATGCCATTTCATCCCATATACCTCCTCTTCCTCTTGTCTTTTCATGTCCTCAGTTAAGACAATTTTATAGGGGAGTCGTTCGCATCAGACTATCCAGGAAGCAACCTTACTCCTCCATGGGACCTTAATTTTGTTCTGGAGAAATTGACATTGCCTCCTTTTGAACCTGCAGCATCTGCCCCACTGAAGTTTCTGACTTGGAAAACTACCCTGCTGCTGGCTATCACCTCAACCAGGAGGATCTCTGAACTGCAGGTTCTCGTGGCAGTGGAACCATTCTTAATCTTTCATCCATACAGGGTTTCCCTCAGAACTAACCATTCCTTCATGCCCAAGATGGTCACTGACACTTTTATAAATCAAGCCATTCACCTGCCCACATTCTTTCCCTACCCGCAAAACAAAGGGGAAAGAATACTTCATTCCTTGGATGTGCATAGGCATCTCTGCTGCTATCTTGACAGAACAAGAGCCTTGAGAAAATCTGGCCAACTTTTTGTGACCTTTGCCCCTGGCTGTAAGGGAAAACCAGCTTCTAAACAGATTACCTCAAAGTGAATCTCCCACTGCATCTCATTGTATTGCAGTCATCATAGCAAAAAAATCTCCTGAGGCTGTCATGCCACAGTCCACTAAGGCAACTGCAAACTCTCTACTTGTAACCTTTTTTTTTAGCCAAGAGAACCCCCCCCCCCCCTTGGCCTATCTCCCTGTAGATGTATTTTTCATCAGTTCCCTACTGCTCACTTGGAACTCCTACCTGTTAGAGGACAAGAAGAAACTGATTTCATGACGTAGTTTGGCTCCTTTTATACCCAAGCATACTGACGTTTGTTAGGACATCCACCAGCCTAAGGGAGAGGAAATTTTTCTCTGGTAGTCAGGCTGGCCAAGGGCTTTCATGGCAGGGAATCCCACAAATCAAGACTGCTAAAGTGAATACACTTGAACATCTACATTTATGGTAAGTGTTCACAACTGTACTTTCTCCTGGCTCTGAACCCCATCAGGTCTGGAGACCCTTATTAGTACAACCTGTCCCTTACTCATACCTTCTCAGATGTGACCTATGGTATGGGAGTTGTCGAATTCTAAGATTCCTGAGTCTTTCACATCGGATCCGAAGATACTGGTATCTTTGACTCCAGTGGGATCTTTAACATCACCTCCAAATCTGAGGTGTAGGAGTCAACTCT
Organism: Protopterus annectens; assembly: GCF_019279795.1. NCBI lineage: Eukaryota > Metazoa > Chordata > Ceratodontiformes > Protopteridae > Protopterus > Protopterus annectens. Next base: position 509,608,530 of record NC_056727.1, on the reverse strand, counting down.
GAAGTTGTCAGAGCATTCTCTTCCCCTCAGAGCCACAGTGTTAGCTGGCTTGGCCTGATTCCCTCTTAGAGTGCTCTGCCTTCAGGGAAGAGGGAGCTTCCAGCTTGCAAGCATGTTGTTTCAGAGCCATCTGTTTCTTTCTCTCTGAGGCATTAAGCATTCGAGTTTGGGAGAGAGCATTCTCTGTCCCAAGTGCTTGAACTTCTCCACCTTTTTTGGCTCCTACCACCCTAGCCTATTTGTCTCTACATCTTAAGCCTCAATCATTCTTGTCACAGGGGTAGCCAGCCCAAGTTAGTCTCCAGGATGTAATGATTTATTCCGTCACTTCTCTGGAACATAAGTCCAAAAGGAGACACTTGGACTCTCTTCGAGTCCATCACAGAAGATACGGACTTTGATGATGGGGAATGGTCCCCAGGATCACCACCTGATAACTTCTCATTTGGAGACATTCTGGAACTCCTAAAGCAAAAGGTTGGTTGGTCTCCCAATAACCCTTACTAAGAGGAGTCTGTATTGCTTGAGAGTTTTGGTGCTGGTCCATCTCCCTCGTGGGTGACTCCACACGCCAATGAGCTCATTGATTTGGTGTCTCAGCAGGTGTGGAAGGAACTTGATACCATTGAACCAATGCACAAGTGACCAGACAGGATCCTGGCACCGCCTAAGGACAGAATATTCTGGAGCTAGGGAGTACCATTTGATGTCGCAGTCATAGCAGCAGCCACTAAGAAGGAACTAGCAGAACAAAGTTCCTCTGGCCAACCCCGAACAGGGACTCTGGGGCAGTGGACAGATTTGGGTGTTGACTCTTCAGCAACTGCCCTCTGGTCACTGAACTATCTGGCAGACTTCAGAAGCCTCCAATGGGATTTGATAAAGGAACTCTCCAAATCTCTCTCCACAACCATATTTTCCAAAGCAGAAAGTACTTTAGCCTCACAGTTAACTGCCCTGTAGTCCATTTCAAGTTAGTCCATGAGACTTACCTTTCATGCAGTAGAATGTACCTTTATAGGTGGCAGTTTTAGGTTTTTCCATTAAAAGGCATGCCTGGATGCACTTATGTGACTTCTCAAACCCTCCAAAGCTTCTTTTCTCAATGATGCCTTTGGTGGGAGTTCTTTATTTGGCCCCGAGGTGAAAGAGACGCACTCTAGGTGTGAGCAGGAAGGTAAAACCATGTCTGCTGTGGATGTGCATTTTTCGATCCCTAAATGAACCTTTTCTAGGAATCTGTGAGGTGACCAAAAATGTGGTTCAAGAAATCCCAGGGTCCCTTCCAAGATCCACATGGAGACAGTTCCCCCAGGGGCAGAGGGGGAACTATAATGGAAGATTCCACCTTCGAGCAGAGGGGGTCCACAAAATCAAGGATCTAGAGATGCTTTCTGTGACCGATCCTACAAGCGCTCCTGAGAGAAGGCCCATCTGGCCATCTCTGCAGGCAGTCGGGGTCACTTATCTGTGCACCAAAGAACCTGGCTAAAAATTACAAAAGATTCATGGGTACAGAGAATAATACCCAGAGGTTATATCGTACCATTTTCCCAGCCACCCCCATTGGTTTCAAAGAACATCCCTGATGTTCCCTCCCAGTCAGAGGGAGACAGCAGCACTAGAAATAAAGAAGCTGCTAGAAAATAGTTATCCAGGATGTCATGCTAGACCAGAAAGGCTCCAGAACTTATTCAAGATTCTTTTTAGTACCAAAGAAACCAGTGGACTGGAAACCAATTTTAGATCTCAGCAGACTAAACCAATCAGTTTAATACACAAAATTCATGGTTCAGTCCATTCTGCCTTTTCTGCACAAGGATGATTGGATGTGCTCCACAGGTCTTCAGGATGAGTACTTTCATATCAAAATGAACAGATGATCCAGGAGATACATATGCTTCTGGCTGGGATCCAGTCATTACCAGTTCAGAATGCTGTCCTTCGGTCTCACCATGGCCCCCAGGGTGTTTACTAAGTGTGTGGCAGTAGTAGCAGCTCACGTGAGACTATAGTGATTCTGGGTGATGTCCTTCAAGAATGCAACTGCAGTCATAACATATGGGTTGTCCTGCCTCAGGCAGCCCTCGGTCGGCCGGATTCCAAAGTCTGGGTCCGACGTCGGCTGATGTCGCATTTCTCTCCGACGTCAGAGCGGCTGGAGTATATAAGCATCAGCCAACGCCATCTTCTTCAGTCTTTCTTGCCACGCGGTGCCCGAAGCAGAAGCAGTTCGCAAGTGCCGGTCGGTCAGCTCCAGTATTCTTCATAACCGAAGTCATCAAAAAAGCTAAGTACCCTGTTGGGGACCTTTTCTTGCCTCAGCCGATGTCAGAAATTACTGAAAAAGTAAATAATTGTTTGTCTTGTGGTAAACAAATACCTCATAAGGATTTCCACTCTCACTGCCTTCCTTGCCTTGGCCCAGACCACGACGTCTCGGCCTGTGCCGCCTGTGCTCGCTTCAACAAGCGCACTCTCAGGCGCCGGGCGGAGTTCGCTGAAGAGTTTTTCGGCGAAAAATTTGATTATACAATGCCGTCGGAACAACCGACAACGCAGACTCCTAAGAAACGAAAAGACCGGGACCGACATCCTCGGCCCGCGTCTTGCACCGACACCACGCCAAAACTAACCGCGGGTGCCCCGGTTTCCTCTGAGGCGGTTATTCCACCACTCTGAACCGAAGACACCGCATTACCGATACCTCCGATACTGGAGGCCACTCCGACGCCAGTTATTGATTTTCCTCCGGATACCGAAACCGTGGAAATGCCCGAGACCATTGCTGTTGATAAGGTCACCCCTGCACGTGGAGCGGCTAGGCCTCCCATGTCCATGTCTGTCAAGGCCTACACACGTGCCAAGGCAGCCAGCAAGTCCAAGCATCTTACTGCTAAAACATTACCTCAGCCTACTCCTGAAACTCAAATCATGTCCATGGCCGCAGATTTAATTTCCCTGATCAGAGGTTCCCAGGCCCATCCTGAGAGAGGATCCCAGCCTCCTCCTGATAAGAGGCCCAGGGTTGAACCCTCTGACCCTCTGCCTCCAGATGAAGATTCTGAGGACTCTGATCACTCCGAAAGCCAGCAAGAGCCCTTCCAGACCTATGAGGATTCAGATGCAGAGGACTCCATTCCCTCTGCCTCTCCTCCTGAGGATATTTCTTTTGGGGAAGTACTGCATTCCATGAGGGAGCATTTTAAGTGGCAAGGCCAGGAATTTTCTCATTCCAGAAAGCGCCTTCGAACCTTCCTCAAAAAGCCTCAACACAGACCCTTAGCTATACCTCCTGTGCTTGATGTTTCGGATGACCTATACTCTGACTCCAGTGTTACACCTGATACTCTTCCTCCTGCTCCTGTCAAGCCTGACAGATACTATAGGGTCCCAGAAACCCATTCTCATTTATTTAGGGCCCATGCTGTTGATTTAGAAACAATTTCCCAGGGGCCTAAAGGGGTTTCAGCTACCACCTCCAAAAATCCTTTGCCTTCCGACAGGGAAGCAAGGTCCTTAGAGAGATGGGGAAGAAGGTCTACACCTCTACTACTTTATCTATGAGAGCTCTCAATTGTCTCTTTCACATGTTTCAATATCAGGATTTCCTGTTAGATGATTTACAGAAAAGTTTGGCCTCTCCTGAACCTTTAGATAGGAAGTCTTTGCAGGAGGCTGTGCATAACTCTCAGCAGGTTCGCAATAATTTTTTACAGTGTGGATATGATGCATTGGAGGCTTCATGTAGGGCAGCTATGACAGGGGCGGTCATTCGTAGACATGCATGGCTAAAAGAACAACCTTTACCAGATCATGTTAAGTCAAAACTTCTTGATGCACCCTTGGAAAAGAACAAGCTTTTTGGTGCTAATGCTACAGATGTGTTAAAGTCCATTGAGGAAAAAGCCAAGTCAGTTCAGACAGTCAAGGATTTCCTCCAGGTTCAGCCACCCAGATTCAGCAGGAACTGGCCTTCAAAAAACTGGTCCTTTCCTAATCCTGAAAGATTTCAAAGGGGCAAAAACAGGCGTGCCCGAGGAAGAGGACAATACAGAGGATCCTACAGGGGACGACAATGGCAACCAGCAAACCAAAGAAGTGACACAGGGGTTTCTCCTGCACCACAGGGACAATCTCAATGACTTTCCTCTACTTCCACTGACCAAGGAGCAAACAGAAGCTCCTTTGGGCGGAAAGTTATCTCTGTTTTCAAAAAATTGGCACAAACTGACAAAAGACAAATGGATTTTGGACATTATAGACCACAGTTACAGGTTCCACTTTCATACATTGCCAAGAAAACAAGGCATGCCAAACCTTCCACAAAATCAGAGGGCAGAGGCTATCAAGCAAATTTCTCTGCTTGCTCAGATCAAAGCAATAGAAAAAGTTCCACAACAAGAACAAGGTCAGGGGTTTTATTCAAGACTGCTCCTTGTTCCAAGAAAAGAATATCAGTGGAGACCAATACTGGACTTGTCCGCTCTAAACACTTTTCTCATAGTACCAAAGTTCAAAATGCTGACTTTACAGCAACTCCTTCCCATGCTGGGCAAGGGGTCTTGGCTGATTACTCTGGACCTCAAGGAGGCATATCTGCATGTCCCTGTCAGACACAGCTGCAGAAGATACCTCAGATTTCTTGCAGGGCCAGAGCACTATCAATTCTCAGCATTGCCATTTGGCTTATCTACTGTGCCCAGAGTATTCACGAAATGCCTGGCATCAGTAATTGCTCATTGCAGGCTCCAGGGGATTCAAATCTACCCATACCTGGACGATTGCCTCATACAAGTGGACAACAAACTAACTTTGACAAAAAACTTGAATTATGTCATACACTTGCTACAGGCTCTGGGATACACAGTCAACTTTCAAAAGTCAAGACTTCAGCCATCCCAGCAAATAACCTTCTTAGGTGCCAAACTAGACACAGCCTCTCAAATGGCTTACCTGACAGAAGACAAGCAAAAGAAGTTAACTCATTATTTCAAAGTTTAGCAAAGCTCACCCAGATGACTGCAAGGAGTTTCCTACAGGCCCTGGGTTACATGGCATCCTGCATTCTCTTGGTCCCACTAGCAAGACTACACATGAGAAAGCTTCAATGGTACTTAAAAAGCTTATGGTCTCAACACAGCAACGACCTAGAAGCAACTATCCCACTCATTCCATGTCTTCAAAAGGAATTTCTATGGTGGGCCACAGTAAGCCAGTCAAACACAGGCATGTCGTTCAAAAAACCTCAGATAACACAGACAATGACCACAGATGCCTCAGACCTTGGATGGGGGGCGCACATGGAGGGCAGATGTATACAAGGGCAATGGTCCCCAAAGGAAACACATCTGCATATCAACCAAAAAGAAATGCTAGCAGTAATGCATGCCATCAAGGCCTTTGGACACCAACTTCAACAAGGCCACCTACTAATACGGACAGACAACACCACTGTGATGTGGTACATAAACAAGCAGAGGGGCACTCATTCTTACCCCCTTTGCAGACTGACAATGAATCTTTGGGAAAAATCACTGGGTCTAAACATACAGCTACAATCCCAGTTTGTTCCAGGCAAAGACAGTGTTCTGGCGGACAGTCTAAGCAGGAATTCCCTAGACCCCACGAATGGAGACTACATCCAGACATCTTTATATGACTCACCTCGACATGGGGCAGGCCGGACGTGGACCTATTTGCCTCCCACCTCAATCATCACTTACAAAAATTCTGCTCAAGGACATATCATCCACAAGCATGGAAAGTAGATGCCCTCTCATTCAACTGGAGCTCCCTAATAATTTATGCATTTCCACCCCTGCCACTGATGACCACAGTGTTATTAAAGATCAAGGCAGAGCAACCGAAGGGGATCCTAATAGCTCCAGACTGGCCAAGACAACACTGGTACCCACTACTACGGAGCATATGTCACAGCAAAACGTGGGCCCTTCCACAATGGTCCCAGCTTTTGACTCAACACAACTTCAGGACTGTTCATCCCAACATCCAGACTCTACAGCTAACAGCTTGGGAAATCCCATAAATAACCTCAATTTACCTCTCTCCAAGGAAGTTCAGCAGATACTAACAGAAGCCCGCAGACCATCCACCAGAAAGGCTTATTCAGCCAAATGGAAGAGATTCAGCATTTGGAATACCAACAAGGGTCATGATGCATCACTTTTGAGCATCCCACTCATTCTGGAATACTTGGCAGATATGTTACATAACGGACTCTCATACTCTTCCATAAAAATACATGCTTCAGCTATCTCAGCTAGATACAACACTGATCCACCTGTGTTTTCACATCCTTTGCTAAGGCAATTTCTTAGAGGCATCAAGAATATAAAGCCCCCAAGAAAGGCACCAGTACCAGCTTGGGACCTCAATTTTGTCCTAGAAAAATTGACTCTACCTCCCTTTGAGCCAGCAGCTTCTGTGGATTTACAATTTCTTTCCTGGAAGACAGCTTTCCTGCTGGCCATAACCTCAGCAAGAAGGGTTTCGGAATTACAGGCCTTAATGGCAATACCACCGTTCATAACTTTTCACAGAGACAGGGTCTCCTGAACCAACCCTACCTTTCTGCCAAAAGTGGTATCCAGGGTTTCTTTAAATCAAGCAATTCACCTGCCTACTTTCTTTTCCAATCCTGAGAACAAAGGGGAAAGACTGTTACATACCTTGGACATACGCAGACAACTTCGCTACTACCTAGACAGAACCAAGACCAGTAGGAAGTCTGATCAACTTTTTGTAGCTTACGCCCCTGGAGTACAAGGAAAAGCAATTTCCAAACAGACAATTTCAAAATGGATTGGACATTGCATCAGATTCCGTTATTCCTTCCATGGAAAGAGTGTGCCAGCCAATGTCAGACCACACTCCACCAGAGCTACAGCCACCTCTACAGCTTTTTTAAGAGGGGTGCCTACAAAGGACATTCTAGAAGCTGCTACATGGAGCTCCGTGCATACATTTTCCAAACACTATAACCTCCCTTTATATTCCAGATCCAGAGCAGGCTTTGCTTTGGCAGTCCTGCAGGGATTGATAGCTACACCATCCTTTTCATAGAGCATACCACCTCCCCCAGCTAAGCTATGGTATTCAACCCATATGTTATGACTGCAGTTGCATTCTTGAAGGACATAGTGCAGTTTTGTACCTACCATAAATGTAGATGTCCGATAGATATGCAACTGCAGTCGGGTTTTCCCTCCCTCCTTCCCCTCTATGCCTTGGGTCCACTCCTCTCCCTATTATCTTTAGCTGGGGATATCTGTTATGGTGTATCTGTTTATTGCTTATTTATTGTCTGGAAACCTATTTTTGTCTTCCAATTTGATTACAGCCTTCATTGGAGGGCACCTGGCATCTGGGGCAAGAAACACTGAAGAAGATGGCGTCGGCTGATGCTTATATACTCCAGCCGCTCTGACGTCAGAGAGAAATGCGACATCAGCCGACGTCGGACCCAGACTTTGGAATCCGGCCGACCGAGGGCTGCCTGAATGCCATATGTTATGACTGCAGTTGCATATCTATCGGACATCTACATTTATGGTAGGTACAAAACTGTACTTTTCCATATCTAGATGACTGGCTCATTACCATTCTGACCACAACTGATCAAGCTTGGGATTAAGTACTCCAGTTATGCTCCCATGTATGCATTTCAATCTGCTATAACAAACTCACCTGGAACCAACACAGATACTTGAATTCATAGATGTCTCATTCAATATGATCACACAAATAGCATCTCTCCCCTTGTCAAGAGCTCAGACTATTCATTTCCAGATCAGAAAGATCATCTGTAACTCTGCTCTGTCGGCTCGTTTAATCCTTCAAACTTTAGGATCCATGTCAGCGGCAGTCATCCTAGTACTGTTGCAAGATTTCATGTGAGAATTCTTCAGTGAGCATTGGCAACTCAGTAGTCCATTCTTCTCCATCCCCTGTCCACTCAGAAATAACTCATTCAGAAATAACTCAGGCTTGAAAAAAAATATCTCCTTTGGTTGATGCACTCCAGTCAAGTGCAAGAAGGACATCCCTTTGATGTTCTATTCACTGTTGCAGTATTTTAACTTATGGCTAGTCTCCGCCCCAACGTCTGGCCAGTATACAACAGCTTTTAGCTACAGCAAGTACATGGGGCATCACACCTATGTTCTGATATCAGCCATAAAAGGACATCTGCAAGTACAACCCTTAGAAGTTTTCTGCCATCATTTAGAAGGTTGACTCCTACGTTGGTCTGAAGTCAGATTGTATGTGTTGCTTCAGACAAGTGCCCTATTGGGGATTTATTTCTGTGCTACCACCTTTTGTTATTAGTTCATGGCATCCAGGAAGGGCAAGTATAGGTGTGGAAGGCAGATTCCACATAAAGATAGCCACGACCTTTGTCTTTTCTGCTCAAGGCCTAGTCACAGCTATAGATTATGTTCCATTTGTCAGGACTTGGTGTCTAAGACCTTGCATAGCCGACTTTTAGCTTTAAATCTCTACCTGGAGAATCAGCGGCTTAAACATCTAGCTAAAGACGTTATGGAGAGTTCTGGGGGTCCTTCGGCTGAGTTGAGTTTGAAGAGGAAGGTTAAATCTAGACCTGAATCATCATCAGCTGTATCTCTTTCCTCTGATGTGTCCCTTGAGGTCAGTGAAGACCTGGTGGTACATTTGGAGGTCAGGTCTGGGTCCTTGGTGGGTACCTCATTGGCAGCTGCTAAGGAATCTGATCTTGGCACATCCTCAGAGACAGTCCAGATGTGGAATGGGGGAACTGCGGCTTGCTGTGCTTGAAGACCCTGGGGACATTCCTACTGCTACGGCTAGGGAACTTCCACAGACCACTCCGGACGTTAGGCCTGTATTGGGTTCCTCTGCTTTTTCTCATGCAGAAATGCATGTAAAGAAGGTTCTCATGTTCCTTCAGCTCCTCAATCTGACTGGGATGCTTTCTCCCAGGGTCCTCATAGGTGTGTATTAGGCTAATGACCCTGGAGCCTTTACAAGCCTAGCCCATAGAAGTGCCCCGGCATCGTGCCACCCGACGCTAGTTCCCAGTGCCTCTATCAAGTAGAGCCACTGGAGTGATCCCCAGGGTGAACTTTCTATTTCCCATCCACTCATCAAGCTTTCTCTTAGGTTCATAGGTAGGTACAAGGCTATTGGCCCTAGGGCCTATACAAGCCTAGCCAAAAAGGTACCCTGCCTTTCGCCACCCAAGAAAATTATTTTCCTGTGCCCCTGTCAAGCAGAACCACAGACGTGATCCCGAGGGGTGAATTTCCTATTACCCATCCAATCATTAAGATTTTTCTTGAAGAGTGCTAATGAGGAGCTCTGTTTGACATAGATAGGTAGTCTGTTCCAGAGCATGGGAAGTCTCTGGGACAAGAATCTATCCCTCCAGCATGTTCTGTTTATTGTGGTGACAAGGTTTAGGTCCCTAGAGCGTGTAGCTCAGAGGGATTACGGATTTCTTTAAGTGGAGCATGTCCAACAGCTCTGGGTTTGACATAGCTTTGTATGTTAGGCAGAGATTGCCTCTGAGTAGGTGATATGCGACGGAATAAAGCTGGAGTTTTTTGAGACTGTCTGCGTAAGGCATCTGTTTGAGGCCAGTAATCCTCTTTGTGAGGTATTTTTGCGGCCTTTCCTGTTGTTGTAGATGTCTTGTGAAGTATATACCAAAAGGGGCGTTGTATTCTATTATGGGTCTAATGAGTGATGAGTAGAGGGGGAACAATGACCTCTTTTTTTCTGGATGAGAAACTTTTTGTGATGAGGTTTGCCACGTAGAAGGATTTCCTGACCACTGTGGCGATGTGATTATCAAAAGAGAGACTACTGTCCACCTTTGTCCCAAGGTCTCTTATCACATTTTCGGTGTTAAGTAGACTACCGCCTATATGGTAGTTCATGGGTACAGAGTTTTTACCAAAGGGGATGACAGTGCACTTTTTGGCATTGAACTTGAGACCATGGCTTTGATACCAGGCATCTGTCTCAGTGAGGCCCTTTTGTAGGATGTCCACATCGTTAGGAGTTTCGATTATTGCTCCTAGGTTGCAGTCATCTGCAAATTTAGTTAGCCAAAGACCTTCTGTGTTAGCTTGTACTTCAGAGAAGTAGATACCAAACAGGAGAGAACCCAGGACTGAACCTTGTGGTACTCCACTTGTCACTGGTCTGAAGTCTGATTTAGAGTCTGCTACTTTCACAGTGTGGGCTCTGTCAGTAAGCCAGTTGTCAACCCATCTTGTGACATAGGGATTTATACCTAGTTTAGTGAGTTTATCTACAATTCTAGAGTGGTGGATGGTGTAGAATGCCTTGGCGAGATCTAGATAGGCTGGGTGAACTACCTTACCCTCATCTATGGCTTTGGTGACTACTTCAAAGAAGTCTATCAGGTTTAGGAGACATGACCTGCCTTTTACAAACCCAAACTGTGTGGGGTCCAGAGTTTGGAGATCTCCAATGTCTTTGTTTATGAGTTCCACAATGATACGTTCCATGGCCTTGCAGACCAGACTTGTCAGGCTAATGGGGCGGTAGTTCCCGGGGTCTGTTGTGGCCCCCCCCCCTTTGTGGAATGGGATAACCGTCGTGGTACGCCATTGAATGGGCACAAAGCCTGAGGTGAGGCTATGATTGAACATGGTACTTAGGTGGGGTGCCAGTTCATTCTGTAGTTCGTGTAGAAGGCAGCCTGCGATGTTGTCAGGTCCCATGGATGCTGTGTTCTTGGCTTTGGAGAGTGAGGTTTTTTACCTGTGCAGCCGTGATTACAGGAACTTTTCATTCTTCCTGTATAAAGATGGGCCCTTTAGGGAGTGAGAGGGGGGTAAAGTTAGCACTGAACCTATCTGCCAGGATGTTGGCAATATCAGTTGGTTCTGTATATTTAGTGTCATTGTGCTGTAACTCAGAGCAGATCTGAGTGTTGCCATTGAGATTCTTGACATAGCTATAGAATGCTTTGTGGTTGTCTTTAGAATCAGTGGCGATTTTGTTTTCATAACTAGCTTTGGAGGATTTTATGAGGGATCTCAGCTTCTTACTGAGGCTGACCAGGGAGTTCCTCCAATTGTGGGATTTTACTCTTTTTTGCAACAGTTTCTTTCTTCTGTTGTAGAGTTTGTTTATGGCAGAAGACCACCAGATTGACTTCCTTTTTTTGGAGGATAGTATCTTGGTTCTGTTAGGGATAGCATGATCCATGCACTCGTGTAAGTGCTTATAGGTTCATAGGTTCATACTAGGCTATCTGCCCTGGGACAATTATAAGCCTAGCCCAATTCTGTATGGCTTACACCACCCCTTGATTTGAGTATACTGTGCCCTTTTTAAGGTTAAGTTTACTGTGCCTCTGTCTAATAGTGACACGGGAGTAATCCCTGGGACAAACCTACGATCCCCCATCCACTTATCGAGATTCTTCTTGAAGAGATTCAGTGAGGTGCTCTGCCTCACATGAACTGGAATTCTATTCCAGAGCGAAGGGAGCCTCTGGGTTATGAACCTGTCCCTCCAGCAAGTTCTATTTATTTCTGTGCTGAGGTTCAAGTCCCTCGAGCGTGTGGCTCTAAGTAATTTAGATTTACTGAGGTGGAGCATGTCCATTAATTCTGGATTTGACATAGCTTTGTATGTCAGGCATAGATCGCCTCGAAGTAGGCGGTATGCAACTGAGTAGAGCTGGAGTTGTTTTAACCGAGCAGCATATGGCATCTGTTTGAGACCCTTGATCCTCTTGGTGAGATACTTTTGGGGTCTTTCTAATTGCTGCAGGTGTCGGGTAAGGTACATCCCAAAAGGAGCATTGTATTCTATGATGGGCCTGATGAGGGATGAATAAAGGCGCACGATTACCTCTCTTGATCTAGATGTGAAACCCTTCGTGATGAGGTGGGCTATGTAGAAGGTCTTTCTAACCACTTTGGCAATGTGGTTTTCAAAGGAGAGATTGCTATCAACTTGGGTCCCCAGGTCCCTAATAACTTTCTCTGTACTTAATGGGTTTCCGCCTATGTGGTAATTTGTGGGCACATTGTTTTTGCCAAAGGGTATGACTATACATTTTTTGGCATTTAGCTTTAAACCATGGCGCTGGCACCAGTTATCTGTCTCTGTGAGACCTTTTTGAAGGATGTTTGTGTCGGCTGGAGAGTTGATTATGGGGCCCAGTTTGCAGTCGTCTGCGAACTTGGTGAGCCATAGTCCTCCCACGTTTGCCTGTACCTCAGAAAAGTATATACCGAACAAGAGTGGTCCCAGGACAAAACCCTGTGGGACACCACTTGTGACTGGTTTCGAGTCTGACATGGCTCCAGCAACTCTCACACTGTGGGTTCTGTCTTTGAGCCAGTTTGCGACCCATCTTGTGACATAGGGGTTTATATTTAAGCTGGATAGCTTATCTATGATGCCCGAATGGGGTATTGTGTCAAATGCCTTAGCAAGGTCCAGATAGGCTGTGTGGACTACCTTCCCTTCATCTATGGCTTTGGTGACTGTTTCAAAGAAGTCAACCAGGTTCAAAAGGCAGGATGTGCCCTTGACAAAGCAGAACTGGGTAGGATCTAGTGTCTGTAGGTCCCCAATGTCTTTGTTTATGAGCTCCATGATGATCCTCTCCATAGCCTTGCAGACTAAGCTAGTCAGGCTTATGGGGTTATAGTTTCCAGGGTCCGTAGAGGCTCCACCTTTGTGGAGTGGGACCACTGTTGCTGTATGCCATTCTGTGGGCACATATCCTGTAGTGAGGCTGAGATTGTATAGCTGTTTTATTTGAGGGATTAGTTCCTCTTGTAGTTCATGTAGGACGCAACCTGGGATGCCATCTGGTCCCATGGAAGCAGTGTTTTTTGCTTTGGAGAGGGCAGCCTTCACCTGAGCATCTGAGATATTTGGGAGACAGCCCTCTGCCGGGATAGATACTTGCTCTTTTGGGGAGGGAGGGGGGGGGGGAGTTTGCACTGAACGTGTCTGCCAGGATATTGGCAATGTCTGTGGGTTCAGTGTATTTTTTGTCGTTTAGAATCAACTCAGAACAAGTCTGGGAGTTGCATCCCAGGTTTCTAACATAACTGAAAAAAGCCTTATGATTGTCTTTGGTGTCCTCTGCAATTTTTCTCTCTAAGCTGGCCTTGGAGGATTTTATGAGGGATCGTAATTTTTTGCTAGTACTGATCAGAGATGCCTTCCCTATTAGGGATTTTGCTCTATCATGTAGTAGCTTCCTCCTTCTGTTGTACAGTTTATTTATGGCAGGAGTCTACCAGACTGGACGCCTGCCTTTGGATGATTGGGTCTTGGTTTTGTTTGGGATAGCATGATCCATGCATTCCTGGAGATGTCCGTAGAATGCATTTATATAGGATTCTGCAGTTTGGGCTGTAGTTTCCACTGGCCCTGGGGTCTTGAAGGATTCCACTTCGGTTTTGAGAAGTGAGAAGTTTGCTTTTGAGAAGTTTTTCACTGTGGTTTTCTGGGCTGGGGTGGGGTCGGGATGTGGACATCCAGTGAAATTAATTTATGGTCTGATCTTACCAATGAGGGATATACTTCTGGTGTGGAGCATAGAGTCCCCATGTTGGTAATGATCAGGTATAGTATGTTGTCCCCTCTTGTGGGAGTGGTGACTAGTTGTTCCATAGCATTTGAGTTTATAATTTCCAGGAATCTTTGGGCTAAGGTGCTGGGGCTTGAGTTAGTGCTCCCAGTCAATGTTTGGGTAGTTGAAGTCGCCCAATATAATGGTGTTCGAAGAGATCTTCATGTTCTCCAATGTTTTCAGGAAAGCCGAATGGGATTCCTGACTTTGAGAGGGTGGTCTGTAGGATGCTATAAACTGAAAAGCAGTCTTGCCCACTGTTAGTTGCACATGGATGGTCTCTGATACTTCGTGCAATGCCACTAACCTGGAGGTGTGGATATCCTTCATAAATATGGAAACTCCCCCTCCTTTTGTGATTCGGTCCGGGATTTGGGGCCGAAAAGCATGATACGAGGTATAGCCTGGTAGTGCTGGGTTGCTCTCTGGAGCCTTGAACCAGGTTTCTGTCACTGCACAGATATCGATGTTCTCCATACTGAGGAGAGCTTCGAGTGCGTGCATCTTGAGGTTAAGACTTCTGGCATTTAGCAGCATTACCTTTAGTTTCTTGTTCCTTGTGCTGTCTATGGGGGTGGGTTTGACTTTTGAGCCTTGCCTAAAAAAGGCACTATGGGGATGGCAAGAGCCTTTGCCAATATCCAAAAGCCCAGTGGTGACAGGTGCAAGCCGTCCCTAGCGAAGCAACGTGGCTTGTCGAGCATGTCATCCCAGGATGGCAGACACTGGATGACACCAAAATTTTAGCCAATTGTTAAAATCGATCATTTTGTCTTTGTTCTGTGGCATCATTCTAGGTGAGGGTAAGATGCTGCTCAAGGTCAGGGTCATACCAGTCTGGGCTACATGATCAGAGAGCTCCTCTATGTCTCTTTTCATGTAGTCCAGGGAGGTATGTCTCTGGTCATTCACACCAGGATGTACAATGACCGAGTCATATTTGTATTTGCTTTGGAGTGACCTGAGTGCTTGCGTTGTGTCGGATCCTAGCACCCGACAGGCAGCTCACCATGACCTTCTCTATATTCAGCTTGGTGAGCGGGACGTCAGTGTGTCTGACAATAGAGTCACCTATAACAAGAGTATCAGGTGTGTTATTCAGCCTTAAGGGCTGTGGCTGCTTGGCACACTGACTTTGTGGGTTATGTGTTGTGTGTGTTTTGTTTTGAGGTAGCGTTTGCTTGGATGTCTGCTTTGGAGGTCTCTGTTGCTTAGGTAGATTTTTATTTAGAGCCTCCGAGTATGTTTTTGTGTATTTATGTGTTTGGTTCGCTGATGTGGTGGGACTATGTGATACTGGAATTGTGTTGTGTGAGGTTACCTTCTCCTCCTGACTGGTTACACCAGTTTTGAGATGAGAGAGCTCAGCCTCCAGTTTGGCTAAATAGTTGCATCTCTCACATATATTTGAACCTGTTTGGAGGAGGAGGAGAGGGTTGTCCGTGTACATGAGACAGTTGTAACATTGCCTCAAAATTCCCAGATTCACCAGCTGGACTGGAGAGGAAACCATTGACTGACCTTTGGACTTGCTAGAGTAACAGGGAAACTGAATTTAAGACGGACCAATAGAGGACAGGGTAATCGTAGAGAGTATAAGCGTAAGTAGTGCTTATGGTTTAATAGTGCTAACTTGTAGGATTACTTAATTGGACCAGTGATGGGCCTTATAATGAGAATATCGTGTTTAAATTGAGAGATAGAGCAGTTCTAAGGGAAAAAGTGAAGAGCAGACTTTGTGGAGCCAGGAATAGTTTAAACCCAATTAGGCAGTGCTGCCCGTTGTTGCGCTATGCTCAAAAAACGCGCAAAACCGTGCAAAAGTGGGTTTTAAGAAAGGAAGATGAAGGAGTTTTGGCATTGACCCTAAATGGCCAATAAAACTACAGTTTCAAGTCAGTAACCACTCCCACAGGGGCAGGCAGGCTGCTCAATGTTTTTCACTGCCACTGATCAACAGAGAGACTTTCCTTTAGCCCAAGCAAAAAATGGCCTCACAGAAACTTACAAACAGTTCAAGAACAGCAAGCCTGTAACTGAACTTTTTTAAATCTCAGAAAAGTGGGAAAAAATCAAGATTTATTTTTGTTTTTTCAGAGATAGCAGAGGTTAACAAGTATCAACAAGTTATAACAGTGCCGTAAATGACCCCACACAAGAGTGCTAGGCCAAAGACAGATAAAATGCAAGTTTTGAGAAAAAAATGATTTTAAAAATAAGTGCAAACAGGAAATTCAGTAAACAGCTCTAGGTTGTGCTCTGAATACAGTTGCTAATTCAGAAATCAAATTTAACAAGCCAGAAAATGCTCAAAATAGGCGGCTATGCAGAAAAACTGAGCAAATAAACAGAGGAAAAATACTTAGTCTCAAAAGTGGCTCCTTTCTTCTCTCAGCATTTTCTCCTCTTGGTGGGTGCTTCACCAACAGCCAACAAGCCTGAAAAGTGCATTTGTGTAGGATTCAGCAGTCGTACCTCTACTGTCCATCTGCATGGGTGGCGTGAAGTTTGCCACTTCTGTCTTAAGCGTTAAGTTGGCTTTGGAGAATTTTTTTACTGTTGTTTTCCTAATGGGGGGTGGGAGTGGGATGTGGATGTCTAGGGTGATTAGCTTGTGGTCGGATCTGACCAACAAACAGCTGATCTCTGGTGTGGAACACCGGTCACCCATGTTGGTGATGACCAGGTCTAGGATATTGCTGCCCCTGGTGGGGGTGTGGATAAGTTGATCGAAGGTGTTGGAATTGATGATTTCCAGAAAACGTTAAGCAAAAGAGTTGGTACATGAGTAGTTTTCCCAGTTAATGATGGGGTAGTTGAAATCACCCATTATTAGAGTGTTGGGTTGTACCTTAATATTTTCCAGTGTATCAAGAAAAGAGGAGTGGGAATCCTGGGGCATGGTGGGGGGTCTGTAGTAAGGTACAACTTGGATTGTGGTTTTGCCCAGAGTTAGTTGAACTTGGATAATCTCGGATGCATTATGCTGAGCAACTAGCTTGGAGGTGTGGATATCCTTAATGAATATGGACACGCCTCCACCTTTAGTGTTTCGGTCTGGGTTTAGTGGCCGAAAGGTGTGATATGAATTATAGCCTGGTAATGCAGGTATGCTCTCTGGAGTTTTGAACCAGGTCTCTGTCACTGCACAGATGTCAATGTTCTCCATTGTAAGGAGTGCCTCGAGTGAGTGCATTTTGAGGTTTAGACTTCGAGCATTGAGTAGCATTACCCTCAGATTCTGCTTGCTTATACCTGTTATGGTGGTGAATTTGTCATTTGAACCTTTCCTAAAAAAGGCACTATAGGAGTGGCAAGAGCCTTTGCCAGTATCCAGAATCCCAAGGGCGACAGGTGCAGGCCATCTCTGGCAAAGCAGCGTGGTCTGTTGATCGTGTCATCCCAGGCAGACAGATACTGGATTCCATTAGAATAACACCAGAAGCTTAGCCAGTTGTTAAAGTAAATCATTTTGTCCTTGTACTGTGGTATCAATCTGGGTGATGGCAGGTTGCTACTCAGGGCTAGGGTCATACCTGCCTGGGCTACAAGATCGGAGAGCTCCTCCATGTCTCTTTTCATGTAATCCAGGGAGGTACGTCTCAGGTCATTCACACCAACATGGACAATGATAGAGTCATATTTGTACTTGTTGTGGAATGACCTGAGTGTGTGCGTTATGTGGCGGATCCTGGCATCTGACAATAACTTTTTCCTTGTTTAGCCTGATGAGTGGCACATCAGTGTGCCAGACTATAGAGTCACCTATGACTAGAGTGTTTGGTACATTATGCCGTATGGGCTGTAGTTGAGGGGCACACTGAGTATGTGGATTGTGTCATTTGGGTTGTGTTGGGGGATGGAGGTTGCGTGCATTTCTGCTTTGGAGGTCTCTGTTATATGGGCAGGTTATTACTGAGAGCCTCTGCTAATGTAAGTGTGTGTTTTGTGCTTCTGTGTGTGTGTGTTTTGGTGGTGTAGGTTTTGAGGGACTATGTGATGAGTGTGGTGCAGTGCAGGTGTTTACCTTCTCCTCTTGACTCTCTAATCCAGTCTTGGGTGAAGAGAGCTTTCCTTCCAGTTTGGCTATATAAGTGCATCTCTCATAGTTCATAGTGTTGGATGGTAGGAGGAGAGGGTTGTCTGTGTACATGAGGCAATTGCTGCATTTTCCCAAGATGCCCAGATTCATCAAGTAGACAGGAGAAAACACCGGGAGCTGATCTTTAGACATGCCTGAATAGGTGCTTATTTATTAAGTACTAAAAACTGTTTTCCTCTAGACAAGTGAGGAAAGGAGTGCTGTAGTAATTTGTAACTTATTTAGTGCTTACAATGAGCTCTGAACCAAGTGCTGAGCTCAAAGAAACCGATGAGTGCTAAAACATAAAGGCTGGCTAGTTGCAAGGGAAAATTTGAAGAACAGACTTTATGGCGCCAGAAATAGTTTAACCCTAGTTATGTGGGAGGGGGGGCTCTGGAGCTCACAAACAGTCCTGGGCACAGCAAATCCGTATCTGGACAAGACCTGCCACAGGAAAGGGGTGAAGCAAGCTTAGAATTTTTTTTTTCCAGTAAAAGTGGAAATGGAGAAAGCAGGAACAGAAGTTAATTCAACGTTAGGAATCTGAGTGGGTTGGCCTTCACAAATGTTCTCTGTTAGATTGAATGAACTAATGACACTAGACTGGGAGGAGTGTCACAGATCAAATATACAGTATGGGCGGGCAACACAGCCTGAGCAATAGAAGCACAACTTTTTCTAGACACACGGTTTGTATACCAGTAAGAATGGAAGAGTTTGAAGATCAAATTACTACCCAGCCCCTGCCATTACCCAATCACTCGTACTACAGAAGGTCAGGAGGCCATGTTACTCTCAATAATAATGAAGACAATAAGCAGACAATGGCTGCCAGAAACACAGGAAACTCAAACAAAACTACAGGCCTAGACAACCGGCCTCTGTCAAGATTATGCCACCTGAGCAGAACACAGAAACCTCACTTTAAAAGCATAGAAAGAACACCCACGAAGAGAAAATACAAGTCTCAGTATGAAAAAGCAGTTTACAATTTTGTAATTAAATAAAAATGCAATTATAGTAATGTACACTATTACAGTTCCTAGCTGTAGCCACTAAATGAAAGTTTTAAACACATCAAGGAGAAAAAGCAGGCTCTATAGAATGCTTTTAACTGTAAACAGACAATTATAGTAATGCGCACTATTACAGTTCCTAGCTGTAGAACACAGAAACCTCAAAAATGCACAGAAAAGCTCGGATAGAGCACTCACAAACAGAAAATACAACTCTCAGTTTGAAAAAGCAGTTTACAGTTAAGTAATTCAGCAAACATGGAGTAATGAAACAGTATCTAGCAATGAAGAATACAGTTAAAACAGTACATAAATGCAGTGAAACAATAAAAAAAGCTTTATAACAGTGCAAAATGTAGTAGATCAACTGTAAGCGTTTCAGAAGTGCAGTTCAGTGAAATAAGTTAAGAAATAACTTATCCTGCTCTTGGAAACTTAAGACATTTCCACTTCGTTTCAGTAATGCAATGCAATCCACAGCCTGAGCAATACAAGCACAACTTTTTCTAGACACAGGGTTTATATACCAGTCAGAATGGAAGAGTTTGAAGATCAAATTACTACTCCGCCCCTGCTATTACCCAATCACTCGTACTACAGGAGGTCAGGAGGCCTTGTTACTCTCAATTATAAGGAAGACAATCAGCAGAAAATGGCTGCCAGAAACATAGGAAACTCAAACAAAACTACCAGCCTAGACAACAGGCCTCTATCAAGATTATGCCACCTGAGCAGAACACAGAAACCTCACTTTAAAGGCATAGAAAAAACACCCTCAAAGAGAAAGTACAAGTTTCAGTATGAAAAAGCAGTTTACAATTTAGTAATTAAATAAAAATGCATCCTTCTGCAGTGCCTCCAGTCCTTCCAACTGTCCTGGACACTTTTGCCTCCTCTTCTAAGACTCCAGATTCTCAGTCTTCTGCCCCCAAGAGACAAGATAGATTTTACAAGATGCCTGATGATTGTAAGTTTCTCTGTAAGTGTCCGTCTTGAAGAGGGCCAGTGAGGTGCTCTTCCTAATGTGTGAGAAGTCTATTCCAGAGCATTGGCAGTCTGTGGGTTATGAACCTGTCCCTCCAGCATGTTCTGCTGATTGTGGTAATGAGGTTGAGGTCTCTGGAGCATGTGGTGTGGAGGGATTGGGATTTCTTTAAATGTAGTATTTTTTAACAGAGCTGGGTCAGACATGGCTTTGTAAATCAAGCAGAGATCGCCTCTTAGTAAACAATATGAGACCGAGAATAGCTGGAGTTTGAGTCTGTCCATGTATGACATGTGTTTAAGGCCTAGGATCCTCTTCATGAGGTACTTTTGTGGCCTTTCCAGCTGTTGTATGTGTCTAGTGAGGTACATTCCAAATGGGGCATTATACTCAATGATTGGCCTAATGAGGGAAGAGTAGAGAGAGATGATGACCTCTTTCTTTCTGGATGCAAAACCCTTGGTAATGAGATATGCCACATAGAAGGACTTTCTGGCCACAGTGGCAATGTGGTCTAAGAGGTTGCTGTCAACCTGTGTCCCCAAATCTCTTATAACGCTTTCAGTGTTCAGTGGGCTCCCATCAATGTGGTATTTAGTGGAAACTGAGTTTTTCCCAAAGGGGATGACTACGCATTTTTTGCCATTAAGCTTAAGCCCATGGTTTCGACACCAGTCATTGGCCTTAGTGAGGCTTTTCTGTAGGATGCCTACATCACTTGGGGAGTTAATAATTGCTCCCAGCTTGCAGTCGTCTGCAAGCTTGGTCAGCCAGAGTCCCTCCATGTTGGTCTGGACTTCTGAGAAGTAGATGCCAAACAGGAGAGGACCCAGGACCAATCCCTGTGGGGCTGCACTTGTGACTGGTCAGCGGTCTGACTTGGAGTCCCAATTGATGGCTGTGAAGCCTTCCTCGGCTATCCCTGTTCCTTCATTTACTTTCTCCCCTGTTCAAGGAGTTGGGACTCTTTTTCTTTCTACAGATAGTGATGACTCTTCCTCTGATGAAGATTCTCAAGCTTATTCCACTCAGATCACATCCCCCCCGGAATATGCTTCTCCAGAGGAGGAATCTAATGGGGGGAGATTCCCCTGTGGAAAAGATTTCCTTTGGTGAAACCATTAACAAAATGAGGAATTTTTCAAAAGGGATTGTTCCCAGATTTGTGATGAACAAAAAAGGTATTATGACCTTTTGCAAATGCAGTTTCCCTCTCCTTCTGCAGTGCCTCCAGTCCTTCCAACTTTCCTGGACACTTTTGCCTCCTCTTCTAGGACTCCAGATTCTCAGTCTTCTACCCCCAAGAGGCGAGATAGATTTTGCAAGGTGCCTGATGATTGTAAGTTTCTGTGTAAGTGTCCCTCTTCTGATCCAGCAGTTGTCTCTCTAACTTTTGATAAATTTTCATGATTATCTCCTTCTGCTAAAATTTTACCATTGGATAAGAAGAACAAGATTCTAGAGAGACTGGGTAAAAAGGTTTATACATCTTCAACTCTAGCTATCAGAGCAATGAATTACCAAACTCATACATCTAGGTATTCCTTGGCTCTACTTTCCCTGACCTCTCAAGCTCTTGCTCATCTGCCAGACTGAGATTAAAACACAGGATATTCTTTGTGTTTCACTGTTGCAGTCATTACATTTGGGTAATCTGCTGGCAGGTTGCCTTCAGTCAGCCTCATTAACAAAGTCTTGGGTCCTGCGTTGGTTGCTGTCCCTTCTTCCATGACGTCAGGTCGTCAGGGGTATAAAACATGCAGCTGACGCCAGTACATCAATCTTTCTTGCCATGCGTTGCCCGAAGCAGAAGCAGTTTGCAAGTGCCGGTCGGCGGACTCCTGAAATTTTCATTTTCGAGTTTCAGAACCAAAGTCTTTAACTACCCTGTTGGGGAAACTTTTTTTCTTGCTCCTTACCGATGTCAGTAAAAGTTTATAATTGCATTACTTGTGGAAAGCAAATACCTCATAAAGATTTTCATTTGTACTGTATTCCTTGCCTAGGCCCTGACCACGACGTACCTTGCTGTCAGTTTTGTGCTTTATTTAATCAGCGCACTATCCATTGTCGGTACATTTTTGCCTCTAAATATTTTGGTTCTCGGTTTAATTATCCAGAAATGTCATTGGTTAGCCATCTGACTACCGGGATTCCAAAAAAAAAAAAGACGCAAAGATAAAGACAGAGACAGGCCGCCGAGGTCCAAAACTGCCGACAACGCTTCTCCTAAGCCAGTCGTCAGTTCGCTAGCACTCAGTGAGGTGCTTTCGCAGCCCCTGATACCCACTACTTCTGATTTGCAGGCCTCTACTGAGATCCATTCGAAGTCCGGTATGCTGCCAAATGCTTCACCTATGGAACCCGCAGATGTCTCTACCTTGGATGGGTCCGGAGCTGCTGTGCAGGCACCGGCTTCTGAGGGAGTATTCAGGCCTACAGACTTGCATATTAAATCAACACCGCCTTCATTACTAAGGCCTAAATCTCGATCCATGTCTAAAAAACCGATGCCCAGGCCACATGTTCAGGCCCCTATGTCTAAAAAACAAATGATAAAAATGGCTGAAGATCTAATTACTCTAATCAGTGGTAGTCAACCCCCACCCCCTCCAAGAGGCCTAGGGCTGAACTTGATTATGAATCTTCTGATCAGGATTCTGTTTCTTCTGACTCTTCTAATGACCTGAATTTTTCCGTTTCTACTTATGAGGATTCTGATGCAGAGGATTCCATTCCCTCTGCTTCCCCTCCTGAGGATTTTTCTTTTGGGGAAACTTTACATACTTTAAGGGAGCATTTCCACTGGGAACGCCAGGAATTTTCTGATTAAAAAAAGGCTTAGGGATTTCCTCCTTCTACCTCAACATAGGCCTTTGGCTTTACATCCTGTACTAGACATTGTTGATGATGTGTTCTTGGAATCCAGTATAGCACCTGATTCCCTGCCTCTGGTTCCTAGTAAATCTGACAGATACTACAGGGTTCCTGAGTAACACAAGCTCCTTTTCAAAAATCCTGTTGCAGATCCAGAAACCATTTCTCAGGGACCCAAGGGCATTAAGACTTCTACTGCTAAAAATCCTACCTCTTCTGATAGAGACTCCAGGGCGCTGGATAGATGCGGTAAAAAGGTTTATACTTCTGCAACCTTGGCAATCAGGGCTTTAAACTGTCAATTGCATATGCTAAAATATCAACAGCATATCACGGGACTACTTAAACAGAAAATGATGTTTTAAACAGAAAACTGTTGATTTCTGACTGTGTGGAAAATAAAGATTTACAGGATTTATTGCATTCAGCTGAACAAGTTGGAAAACATACTTTGCAATGTGGTTTTGATTCTTTAGAGGTCTCTTGCAGGGCTGCTGTTACTGGGTCTGTGCTTAGAAGGCATGCTTGGCTTAAGGAACAATCTCTGCCTGATCATACTAAAGCAAAACTGTTGGATGCTCCTTTGCAGCAAGACTGTCTGTTTGGCAATAAGGCTGAAGAAGTTCTAAAAAAGATGGAAGATAAAGCTAAATATATGCAAACTGTGAAAGATTTCTTACAAGTACAGCCTCCAAGATTTACTAGGCACTGGCCTACTAAGAACTGGTCCTTTCCAGCTCCTTCCAGAGCCACTCCAGCCAAACCCAGACACTCCAAAAGCACCAGGTTTCAGTCCCAAGGGACTTTCAGAACTAAGTAATGGGGTGCTTCCACCACTTCCAAATCTGGAAATAACAAGACACCACCCTATGGCAAACAGTCTCAATGACTTTCCTTTAAAATTACCAAGCAGTTACCTCTCAGTCACCCCTTTGGGGGGAAAACTGGCTCTTCATGCAAAAAACTGGCAACTTATAACCCAGGACAAATGAGTTTTAAATATAGTGTCCCAGAGATACAGATTTCATTTCCACACGTTGCCAACTGCAAACGGGTGGCTAGACCTGCCTCCAAATTAGTGGGCAGAGGCTCAGAAACAAGTACTTTCCCTCCTAAACATTGGGGCTATTCAACTAGTACCAGAAGAGGAAAAGGGGCAAGGTTTCTTTTCCAGTCTTTTCCTGATACCCAGAAAATACAAATCATGGCGTCCAATTCTGGACCTATCTTCTCTAAACACCTTTCTGGATATTCCAAAATTCAAGATGCTGACTCTTCACCAGTTACTTCCTATGCTAGGCAAGGTTGCCTGGTTGGCAACTCTAGATTTAAAAGAGGCTTACCTGCATATCCCAATCGGGGAATCTTGCAGAAGATACCTATGCTTCAAAGCAGGCTACTTGCATTATCAGTTTTCTGCATTGCCCTTTAGCTTGTCTACTGTGCCCAGGGTCTTCACAAAGTGCCTGGCTCCAGTGATTGCATTTTGCAGGCAAAGAAATATTCAGATATATCCATACCTGGACAATTGTCTAATTCAGGCAGAAAACCACGCCATTCTTCTAAAACATCTGGTATTTGTAAAAAGGGTTCTAACTTGTCTAGGGTACACCATAAATGAAAAGAAATCACAACTGGGTACCCTCTCAAAAAATTACATTCCTGGGTGCAAGCTTGAATACAACTGCCCAGATGGCTTTCCTTACGCCACAAAAGCAAATTCATTTGGTGACTTACTTCAAACAGGTGGCCACAAAAACCCCACTATCTGCAAGACAAATACTACAAGCCTTGGGGTTCATGGCCTCCTGCATTCTTCTAATTCCATATGCAAGACTGCATATGAGGAAACTTCAGTGGTACTTAAAAAGTTTATGGAGTCAACATTGTCACAGCCTGGAAACAATTATTCCTATCATACCTTGCCTGTGCCCAGAGTTCCTATGGTGGGCAGAGGCCTGCCACCAAAAGAAGGGACTGCCATTCACACCACCCCCTGCCGCCCAAACCCTAACTACAGACGCATCAGACTATGCATGGGGGGGCTCATCTGGCAGGGAAGTGCATTCAGGGCAAATGGAGCCCAAATCAAATGCACCTTCATATCAATCAAAAAGAAATGCTAGCTGTACAGAATGCACTGACAGCCTTCAAGGACTACCTTCATCCAGGACAACTAATGGTAAAGACGTACAACACCACGGTTATGTGGTACATAAACAAGCAGGGGGTACACATTCCCACCTCCTCTGCAGACTAGCCATGGCATTGTGGAACACGGCCTTTAGCTACCAAGTACAACTACAAGCTCATTTCCTGCCAGGAAAGCTGAATATTCTGGAAGACGAACTAAGCGGAAATCTCATGGACCCACACAAATGGAAACTGGAACCATGGATTTTCAACATGTTGACACGCAAATGGGGTAGCCCAGACATGGATCTTTTTGCCTCACCCCAGAGCTGCCAGTTGGACAAATTTTGCACAAGAATTCCTCACAAAAAAGCCTGGAAAGTGGATGCTCTGTCCTTCAGCTGGAAAAACCTATCAGTCTATGCCTTTCCCCCTCTGCCTCTGCACTCCAAAGTTCTACTAAAAGTCAAACAGGACAAATCAAAAATGATTTTGATTGCTCCAGACTTGCCTCGCCAACACTGGTACCCACTCCTGCGCAGTGTGTCACAAATTTCTCCATGACACCTGCCTCAGACACCTTCCTTACTGTCTCAGCAGGAGAACCAAATTCTGCACCCTCAGCTCCAAACATTGAATCTTGCAGCTTGGCTAATCATTTCAATTCCCCCTTAGCATCCCTCAGCAAACCTGTGATGGATGTCATTCTGGAGGCGAGAAGACCTAGTACTAGAAAATCTTATGCTGACAAATGGAAAAGATTCTGTGCCTGGAGTCGATCTCAAGGGATGAGCACAGCAGTGCCCAATTTACCTCAGTTTTGCAATACTTAACTGAGATGCTTCACAAGGGCCTGTCTTTTTTCCTCCATAAAAATCCATGCCTCAGCCATTTCAGCTCATTACAACACAGAACCACCCCTCTTCTCTCATCCTATGCTAAAGCAGTATCTCAGAGGGGCCAAAAAGTTTGAGACCACCCAGGAGAGCTCCAACCCCTGCCTGGTACCTTAATTTTGTATTTGAGAAACTCACTCTACCTCCTTTCGAGCCAGCTGCTACTGCAGACTTAAAATTTCTTTCCTGGAAAACCGCCTTCCTTTTAGCAATCACTTCAGCTAGAAGGATATCTGAATTACAGGCCCTTATGGCAGTGGAGCCTTTCATCATCTTTCATGCGGACAGGGTGTCACTCAGTACCAATCCATCCAAGGTGGTATCCAGTGTGGCTCTTAATCAGTCCATTTATTTGCCAACTTTCTATCCCAATCCACAGAAATATTCCATCTGTGTTGTCCATTTTCATTCTTTCTTAACTACCCTCCCACCATCTCCCTCCTTGTTGTCTTTTGGAAGGAGTGATGATACTAAAGTAACTTTGTTCCTATGTTTGAGTCCCAGATTTTGCTAGTAATTTTACTATTCTACTTGGACAGGACTAAATCTCGAAGAAATTCTGAACAACTGCTGGTAGTATTTGCTGCAGGGGCAGAGGGGAAGGCTATTTCAAAACAAACCATTTCTAAATGGATAAGCCATTGTATTCATTTCTGCTATAAGCACCATGGAAAACCTATCCCCTAGGGGATCAGATCTCATTCCACCAGGGCTGCATCTACTTCTACAGTCTTTCTCAGAGGTGTTCCTACCAGGGATATTCTAGAAGCTGCTACCTGGAGTTCAGTTCATACTTTTACCAAGCATTATCACTTACCAATTTTCTCTAAATTCAGAGCTGGCTTTGCCACTGCTGTTTTGCAGGGCCTTATAGCTGGTCCTAATGCTGTATAAATCCATCCTCCGAACCATAGCTTTGGGAATCTACCCAAATGTAATGACTGTAACAGTGAAACACGAAGAACATAGTACAGTTGTGTACACTTACCATAAATGTAGATGTTCGAGTGTATTCACTGTTGCAGTCCTGGTTACCCTCCCTCCAGCCCCGTTTTTCTCTTACTATACCTCTACTTTCTTTTACTATGCTTAAAAGCCTTTTTGGTGTATTTGCTTTTGTTTGGAGGTATATTTTTATGTTTTTAATTACCTATATATTTTGCTCCCCATTTGGGGGGCACTTGACATCTGGGGCAAGAAAACTGATGTAATGGCATCGGCTGCATGTTTTATACCCCTGACAACCTGACATCATGGAAGAAGGGACAGCAACCGACGCAGGACCCAAGACTTTGTTAATCAGGCCGACTGAGGGCGAACTGCCAGCAGATTACCCAAATGTAATGACTGCAACAGTGAATACACTTGAACATCTACAGTTATGGTAAGTGTACACAACTGTACTTTCCCTCTTTGTCTGCATTTAGCCAAGGACCATTATCACAAGTTACCTCAATGCGTGGACCTGCTCACACAAGACAAGGGATCCTTGCTTCACCCACATCTGTCAGCCTTGCAAATGGCCCTGTGGGTGATCAACTTTTGATTCCTTTCAGACACCTTTTCTCACAGGACCTGCTTCAGGTTTTGCAGGAGACAGGGAAACCCAATACTAGAAAGTCTTGCATTTCTAAATAGAGGAGATTTTCCATCTAGTGCCTTTCTAGAAATCTAGACCTATTTTTTGTGGGCATTCCAGTATTCCTTTCTTACTTGTGTGAATTACTTAACGGTGGTTTGTCATACTCCTCAACGAAAGTCCACTGTTTTGTTGTTTCTGCTTGTCTGCCATTATCTGCACCTTTAGCATCCAGATTGGAGGCGAGGCTATGAAGAGGATGAAGAATGGAAAGGCTGTTGGCCCAGATGACATACCAATGGAAGCATGGAGGTGCATAGGAGAAATGGCAGTGGAATTTTTAACTAGATTGTTTAATGAAATTTTGGAAAGTCAGAGGATGCCTGAGGAGTGGAGAAAGTGTTTTGGTACCTATCTTTAAGAATAAGGGTGATGTGCAGAGCTGCAGTAACTACAGAGGGATAAAATTGATCAGTCACAGCTTGAAGTTATGGGAAAGAGTAGTAGAAGCTAGGTTAAGAAGGGAGGTGATGATTAGTGATTAGCAGTATCGTTTCATGCCAGGAAAGAGCACTACAGATGCAATGTTTGCTCTGAGAGTGTTATTGGAGAAATACAGAGAAGGTCAGAAGGAGTTGCATTGTGTCTTTGTAGACTTGGAGAAAGCATATGACAGGGTGCCTAGAGAAGAGTTATGGTATTGTATGAGGAAGTTGGGAGTGGCAGTAATGGTTTATAAATGGTTTACTGATTGTATTATATCAATTTATATCATCATCATTGCCCACAACCCCTAAACAAATTCCACAAGATGCATGGCTGGTACTTGCTTTTTTTTCTTCAGTTCAGATATTAATGAGATGGTTGCAGTGTGGTGGGCTAATCCTCATACCATACCATTTTGCTCATTTGCTCTGGCCTCTGGGGCAGAGCAGCAGAGCAGTTCAGTCAGAAATATTCTTCCTTCTCTTTCGTTATCCCCAGGATTTGGTAGCTGGGACTCTGCCCTAAGAAAGAGGAGCATAACAATGACAATTGTCAAGATAAAGAAGAAGATTCATCGTGCATGCAGCTGCAGTAACAGATGGGTTTTTTTCCTGCTGTCAGGCGGGTCTCTCGCTCGGCGTCAAAGTCTAGGTCCAGAGGTCCGGTGTCGTTGCTTCTTCCCTGGCGTCAGTGTGACGGGGGGGTATAAAAGAACCAGCCGACGCCATTTTCTTCAGTCTTTCTTGCCGCGCGGTGCCCAAAGCAGAAGCAGTTCGCAAGTGCCGGTCGGCCAGCTCCTGAGATTACGAATATTTTGCAACCAAAGTCTTCTTGAAAGCCAAGTACCCCGATGGGGAAACTTTTCTTGCCTCAGACCAATGTCAGACAAAGTTAATAATTGTATTTCATGTGGGAAGCAAATACCGCATAAGGATTTTCATTCCCTCTGCATTCCTTGCTTAGGCCCAGACCACGACATCTTGGCCTGTTGTTTTTGTGCTACATTCAACAGACGCACCATTAAGCGTCGGGCGGAGTTCGCCCAACACTATTTTGGCAAAAAATTTAATTACATTATGTCGTCGGATATTCCGACTCCAGTTTTGAGTAAAAGACGCAAAGATAAGGACCGACATACGAGGTCTGCGGCTTCTACTGACACCACGCCAAAGCCGACTACAGGTGGTCCGGTTCTCAGTGAGGTGCCTACGCAGCCCCTGACTACCGACGACACTTCATTGGCAGTGTCTACTGTACCCGAGGTCGCAGGCTCTTCGGCCCACATTCTGACTACCGATACCGAAGCCACTCATGGCGGTGAAACTCAGAGTTTAGTCAGGTCTGCCACCTCTCAAGGTGTCTTCAGGCCTTCCTCTTCTTTTTCCATCAAGGCTTTCACTAAGTCTAAAGCAGTCATGCATACTAAGAGACAAGCTCCACAGGGCCCTTCTCGAGGCCCCATGCCTAAAAAGCAGATGCTCAAAATGGCTGAGGATTTGATTACTCTTATCAGGGTTCTCAACCCCGGACAAAAGGCCCAGAGTGGAGGAAGAATCCCCCTCCTCGGACCAGGCCTCCATTATTTCAGAGCATTCTGATGACCAGGAACATTCATACTCCCCTTTTGAAGATTCTGATGCAGAGGAGTCCATTCCTCTGTCTCCCCTGAGGATTACTCTTTTGGGGAAAACTTGCATACCTTGAGGGAACACTTCCACTGGGAAGGCCAAGAGTACTCAGACTCCAAGAAAAGGCTTAGGGATTTTCTCTTGCTCCCTCAGCACAGGCCTCTGGCTATACCTCCTGTCTTGGACATTCTAGATGATGTGTATTCGGAGGCCTGCCTTAACCCCAGACTCTTTACCTCCATCCCCAGTCAAGCCTGACAGGTATTACTGGGTTATACAAAAGCCATGCGGCTGACCCAGAAACTATCCCACAGGGCCCCAAGGGAATTAAGGCCTCCACCGCTAAAAAGCCATTACCTTCAGAGAGGGATTCCAGAGCTTTAGAAAGGTGGGGGAAAAAGGTATACACCTCAGCCACCTTAACCATGAGGGCATTAAACTGCCAGTTCCATATGTTAAAGTACCAACAGTTTCTGTTATCACAGCTGAGAAGCAGATTGTCGCAACCTGAACAACCAGACTTGAAGGAATTGCAGGATTTGATACATAGTGCAGAACAAGTGGGTAAACATACCTTGCAATGTGGATTGATGCTTTAGAGGCCTCATGCAGAGCTGCTGTTGCAGGATCAGTCATATGTAGACATGCCTGGCTCAAAGAGCAAACCTTACCAGATCATATCAAAGCTAAATTACTAGGTGCCCCTCTGCAAAAGGATGTATTATTTGGTGTTAAAGCTGAGGAGGTATTAAAGAAAATGGAGGAAAAGGCTAAATCAATGCAAACAGTGAAATATTTCCTACAGGTACAGCCACCACGCTTCAGTAGAAATTGGCCTTCCAAAAATTGGTCCTTTCCAGCCACGGACAGACCCCAAAGAGGTAGATACAGGCGCCCGAGGGGCAGAGGGCAATCTCAAGGATTGTTTAGAGGCAGACAATGGCAAGCTCCTACACAAAGAGGTGGTGAGGATAGTTCACAGCCATTCAGAAAGCAGACCCAATGACTTTCCCCTTTGCATGCCAAGCAAGGCTCAAATGGCAGCACCTTTAGGCTGAAAACTGGCATTATTTTCGAAAAATTGGCATATTGTCACAAAAGACAAATGGATCCTGGACATTATAAACAGAGGCTACAGATTCCATATTCACACCCTTCCAAAAATGAGAGGCATGCCAAACCTGCCACACAATCAAAGGCCAGAGGCACAAAAACAAATTTCAGATCTCATGGACATGAAAGCTATTCAAGAGGTACCTACACAAGAACAAGGTCAAGGTTTTTACTCAAGACTATTTCTGGTACCATGGAAGGGAAAAGATTGGAGACCTATTTTGGACCTATCCATCCTAAACACATTTTTACTCGTGTCAAAATTCAAGATGCTCACATTACAGCAGCTTCTTCCCATGCTGGGCAAGGAGTCTTGGCTGGTAACATTGGACCTCAAGGAGGCATACCTGCATGTCCCAATCAGACAAGATTGCAGAAGATACCTCAGATTTCTTGCAGGTTCAACCCATTATTAATTCTCTGCATTGCCCTTTGGCATATCTACTGCGCCCAGAGTATTCATGAAATGCCTGGCATCAGTAATTGCCTACTGCAGACTTCAAGGGATACAAATATACCCATATTTGGACGACTGCCTGATCCAAGCGGACAGCAAGCACATACTTCTGAAACATCTGGCTTTTGTAATAATGTTGTTGAATTCTCTGGGATACACAGTCAACAAAAAGAAATCAAGGCTAATACCCTCTCAAACAATAATTTTCCTGGGTGCCAATTTGAACACAAACACCCAGATGGCCTACCTCACGCCAGAGAAACAGGGGCAACTAACTCAATACTTCAGAAAACTAGCAAATTTCACCAGGCTGACTGCAAGGAAAATCCTGCAGGCTCTGGGATTCATGGCATCTTGCATCCTACTAATCCCATGTGCAAAGCTGCATATGAGGAAACTTCAATGGTACCTGAAAAACCTATGGTCTCAACATAGCCACAGTTTGGAAACAATAATACCACTGATTCCATGTCTTCAAAAGGAATTTCTGTGGTGTGCTCAAGCATGCCAAAGAAACACAGGTCTCCCATTATGCAAGCCTCAAGCAAATCAAGTCATCACAACAGACGCCTCGGAGTACGCCTGGGGGGTGCACAAATGCAAATGGTCCCAAAAAGAAAAGCACCTACACATCAATCAAAAGGAAATGCTAGCAGTAATAAATGCTATTATAGCTTTCAAAGACCTTCTGCATCCAGGTCAACTATTGATAAGGACAGACAACACCACAGTAATGTGGTACATAAACAGGGAGGAACCCATTCATACCCCCTATGCAGGCTGGCCATGTCTCTTTGGAACATGGCTCTGGAATTACAAATCAAACTTCAAGCACAGTACTTGCCAGGCAAGGAAAACACGCTGGCAGACAACCTAAGCAGAAATATGACAGATCCACACGAATGGAAGTTGCATCCTCAAGTTTTTACTGAGATAATTCAAGCATGGGGAAAGCCAGACATAGATCTCTTTGCCTCCCACAAAAATCACCAATTGGCAAAATTCTGCTCAAGGACTTTTCATCCACAGGCCTGGAGAGTGGACGCACTCTCTTTCAGTTGAACAACAATGACAGTTTATGCCTTTCCACCTCTTCCTCTACTGCCCAAAGTTCTATTAAAAACCAGAGCAGACAGACCAAAGATGATTCTCATTGCTCCAGACTGGCCAAGACAACACTGGTGCTCACTCCTGAGGAGCCTGACGCATTCCCCACCATGGACCCTACCTCTAATACCTCTTCTTCTGACTCAGCACAGCTTCAAAACTCTTCACAGTCAGCTGAAAACACTCAATCTGGCCGCATGGAAGATTCCTTAACTTCACAACAGACCCTACTCTCCAAGGAGGTGCACAATGTCATTTTGGAGGCCAGAAGGCCTTCTACTAGAAAAGCTTACTCCGCAAAATGGAAACGGTTTTGTGCCTGGAATGAGAAAATGCCAGAATCCTGGAAAACTGAATTTACCTCAAATATTACAGTATCTAGCTGAGATGCTAAGCAGTAGAATTTCATTCTCCTCCATCAAAATCCATGCCTCAGCCATTTCTGCAGAATACAACACTGATCCTCCTTTATTCTCTCACCCCCTCTTAAGACAGTTCCTCAGAGGGGCTAAGAATATAAAACCCCCAAGGAAACGACCAGTACCTGCTTGGGACCTCAATTTCATTCTAGAAAAACTGACCTTGCCTCCTTTTGAGCCAGCTGCCTCAACAGAATTGCAATATTTGTCCTGGAAAACAGCCTTCCTTCTGGCTATCACCTCAGCTTGCAGGGTATCAGAACTACAAGCCCTCATGGCTGTGCAGCCTTTCATCATCTTCCATCAGGACAGAGTTTCCTTACGAACCAATCCATCCTTTATGCCAAAGGTGGTATCTAGGGTAGCTTTGAATCGGCCATCCACTTACCTACCTTTTACCCTAATCCTCAAAACAAAGGGGAGAGACTACTACATTTCTTGGACATCCACAGACAGCTACATTATTATTTGGACAGAACAAAGCCTTTCAGAAAATCAGAACAACTCTTTGTGTCCTATGCTACAGGAGCTCAAGGGAAGCCACTTTCCAAACAGACAATATCAAAATGGATAGCCCACTGCATACATTTTTGTTGCTCTTTTCATGGTAAAACTGTACCTGCAGGCATCAGATCTCACTCCACAAGGACCACAGCTACCTCTGCAGCTTTCCTCAGAGGGGTTCCTACCAAAGATATTTTGGAAGCAGTCACTTGGAGTTCTGTGCATACCTTTTCCAAGCACTATCACCTACCATTATACTCCAAAACTAGAGCAGGCTTTGCCACTGCAGTCTTGCAGAACATCCTGGCTCCTCCTAGTTCCACCTAGTGCCTACCACCCCTTTTTTAGCTTTGGGATTCTACCCATCTGTTATGACTGCAGCTGTATGCACGATGAACATAGCACAGTTTTGTACCTACCATAAAATTAGATGTTCGAGTGCTAATACAGCTGCAGTCCAGGTTTCCCTCCCTCCTTCCCCTCTTGGGACAGGCCTATTGGCTAACACCTCCTCATACAACCTGATTGGGGTATTCATTTATGGTGTATTGCAACTACTGTTTTTTGATTATATTGCATTGCATTATTACATAAATTTATGTATTGCCTTCCTTCTGGGGGCACCTGACATCTGGGGCAAGAAAAACTGAAGAAAATGGCGTCGGCTGGTTCTTTTATACCCCTGTCGCACTGATGTCAGGGAAGAAGCGACAACAACCGACGCCGGACCTAGACTTTGGAATTCGGCCGACCGAGGACCTGCCTGACGGCAGGAAAACCCATCTGTTATGACTGCAGCTGTATTAGCACTCGAACATCTACATTTATGGTAGATACAAAACTGTACTTTATGTACTCATCATAATGTTCCATCTGTGTTGTCCATTTTCATTCTTTCTTAACTACCCTCCCACCATCTCCCTCCTTGTTGTCTTTTGGAAGGAGTGATGATAATAAAGGAACTTTGTTCCTTTGTTTGAGTCCCAGATTTTGCTAGTAATTTTACTATTTTATTAATTTTCAGTGCTGTACAGATGTAGGAAGCGGCAAACAATAGCTGGGGTATGTTAGTAACTAGGGCATTGTGGGAAGGGGAGGAGCTAAAGAGCTTTTAGTGATTCACAAGCTAGTAGAAGCAGCCAAGATGGAACTGAGGAATGGATCTGAACCCAAGAGTTGAGGAAGAATGAAAATGGACAACACAGATGGAACATTATGAGGAGTACATAGCTTGTTTTTTCCCCTAGTTACCACATAAGTAAAATACAAAAAATAAAACAACTTTTTTATTTGTGCTTTGTGGCCAAGCTTGATCATCTTGCATTATTTTAGTTTTCTATTGCTGTGTATTTTTATGGGAGAGAGGGAAAAGTACAGTTTTGTACCTACCATAAATGTAGATGTTCGAGGATCTCCATTGCTGCAGTCCTTACATATGGGTATTCCGCTGTCCACCATCGGCCCGAATACCAAAGGGCTAGAACCGGCGTCGGTCATCGGCGCCCGAGACTGACGCCAGTACAAATGCGCATGACCGACGCCATAACTTCAGTCTTTCTTGCCTCAGACGTCAGAATGCAAAAAACACCACCCAAACCCCAACCTAAAAAGAAAAAGGGGGAAGGAGGGAGGGTTGACTGCAGCAATGGAGATCCTCGAACATCTACATTTATGGTAGGTACAAACTGTACTATGTTCTTCGCCTCCCATTGCTGCAGTCCTTACATATGGGTAGAATCCCAGAGCAACGGAAAAAGGGAGGCTGGTCAACTAAATAGCATTAGGAGCTGCTGACATGCCCTGTAAGATTGCAGTGGCAAACCCAGCCTTAGACCTAGAATAAAGAGGTAAATGATAATGCTTTGTAAAGGTATGTACAGAACTCCAAGTAGCTGCTTCTAGAATGTCTTTAGTAGCTACCCTCTCAAAAGCAGTAGAAGTGGTCAAGCCCTAGTAGAATGAGGCCTGATCCCAGCTGGAACATCCTCTCCATGATGAGAGTAACAAAAGCAATACAATGGCCAATCCACTTGGAAATAGTTTGTTTGAGACAGCTTTCCTCGTGAAGTCAAAGCAAAAGAAACAAATAATTGTTGAGATCTTCTGAACTCTTTGGTTCTGCTCAAATAATACCTCAACTGCCTATGTACATCCAAAGAATGCAAAACTTTTTCCCTTTCAGTTTGGGGGTTAGCATAAAAAGTAGGCAAATGTATAGATTGGTTCAATGCCACATTAGAAATCACTTTAGGCAGAAAAGTAGGATTAGTACGTAAGGAAACTCTTGTCATTGTGAAAAATCAGAAAAGGTTCCACCGCCATGAGGGCCTGTAATTCAGATACCCTTCTAGCAGAAGTAACAGCCAATAAAAAAGCAGTCTTCCAAGACAACAGCTGCAATTCAGCTTTAGCTGCAGGTTCAAAAGGAGGCAGAGTCAGCTTTTCCAAAACAAAATTAAGATCCCAGGTAGGAGTAGGAGCCCTCCGTGGGGGTCTTATATCCTTTGCCCCTCGAAGAAACTGTTTAACCAATGGATGAGAAAATAAAGGAGGGTCACAATCATAATGAGCAGAAATAGCTGCAGCATGCACTTTTACAGAAGAGAAGGACAAACCCTTGTCCAATAAAATAGTCAAATATTGCAATGTACAACTCAAATTAGGCAATTCGACATCAAAGCCTTTAGCTGAACTCCAAAGAAAAAATCTCTTCCATTTACCAGCATAAACTTTTCGAGTACTAGGACGCCTGGCTTTCAAAATAACATCCAAAACTTGTTGAGGGAGCTGAAGGTCCTCCTTCTCTAAAACAGAATGCGCCAGGCTGTCAGGTGTAGGGATTGCACCCTGACATTGAGAAAGTGATTGTTTTCCTGAGACAATAAGTGAGGAATCTGTGGTAATGGCCAAGGTGGTACATGAATTAAGCTCCTCAACAGAGGGTACCAATGCTGACGAGGCCAATCCGGTGCTATAAGGATCATGCAAGGTTTGTCCCTCCTGACTTTCAACAGCACCTTTGGAAGAAGAGGCAAAGGAGGAAAAGCATACGAAGGTTGTTCCAACTGAAGGATAGTGCATCTATTTTCCAGGCTTTTGGATGAAATAGCCTTGTGCAAAACAGTGGCAGTTGGAAATTCAGAGGAGAAGCGAACAGATCTATGTCCGGAGTTCCCCAAGCCATTGTCAACTGAAGAAACACCTGAGGGTCCAATTTCCATTCGTGAGGATCCACAATCTGTCTGCTCAGAACATCTGCTAAAGAATTTTGTGCTCCTGGCAGAAACTGTGCTCAAGAGTGATGTGCAGATTCAAAGCAGTTTCCCATAACAGCATTGCTTGTCTGCAAAGAGGGTAAGAATGAGTTCCCCCTTGCTTGTTGATGTACCACATGACAGTCGTGTTGTCTGTTCGAATCAACACCAGTCCTGGTTGAAGTAGGCTCTTGAATCCTTCCAAAGCAAATTGAACTGCCAGCATCTCTTTCATGTTGATATGCAAGTGAAGTAGCTCTGGGGCCCAAAGGTCTTGAATCCATTTTCCTCTGAAATGAGCTCCCCAGGCTGACTCGCCTGTCGTTAATATCTGACTTGCCTCTGGTTGGGTCACAGAGAGCCCTTGTTTAGGTGACATTCCTGAGCCCACCACAGAAATTCTCTGAATGCAAGGTAGAACGAATGACAGTGTCCAAATCGTGGCAGTGTTGAGTCCAAACACTTTTGAGATACCATTGTAGCTTCCTCATATGCAGTTTGGCATTGGGAAGTACTAGAATGCAAGATGCCATGAACCCCAAGGCTTGAAGGACTGTCCTTGCAGTCAGCCTGGACATTACTGATAGCTGTTGGAAGTATAGGTGAAGATTCCTTTGTTTGTCCGGGGTAAGAAATGCCATCTGAGCAGCTGTATTCAGTTTCACACCCAGAAAACACATCTCTTGTGAGGGTACTAGACTGGACTTTATTTCGTTCACAGAATACCCTAGGCATCTTAAAACTGTCATTACATACTGCAGATGTTGAAGAAGTTCGTGCTTGCCTTGAGCCAGAATCAAAGTCGTCCAGATAAGGATAAATTTGAATTCCTGTTAGCCTGAGAAAAGCTATTACTGGAGCCAGGACTTTGTGAATACCCAGTAGACAAGCCAAAGGGCAACTGATAATGCAAATTCCCATTCCGAAATCTCAGGAATTTCCTGCAACTGGGCCTGATAGGAATGTGAAGATAGGCCTCTTTGAGATCCAGAGTCACCATCCAGTGATCTTTGCCCAGCATAGGTAACAGCTGTTGCAGTGTTAACATCTTGAATTTTGGAATTTCCAGAAAGGTATTTAGAATGGACAAGTCCAGAATTGGTCTCCAAGTATTTCCTTTCTTTGGCACTAAGAAAAGACGGGAATAAAACCCTGTGCCTCTTTCAGCAGAAGGTACTTCCTGTATTGCGTCCAACTGAAGCAGAGAAGAAATTTGAGTCTGTGCTTCCAGTCTTTGCTGACGAGGCACATCCGCATACCTTTGAAAGGAGGGAATGTGTGAAAATAAAATTTGTAGCCTCGATTTATTATGTCCAATACCCATTTGTCTTGGGTAACCAAATGCCAATTCCTTTTGAAAATCTCAGTTTTCCTCCTAGAGGGCTGCCAGCAAGGCAGAGTCCGGCAGCTGAAGACACGGGTCATTGGGTCTGTTTCAAAGGACTGACCCCTGCCCTCCCAGCAGAAGGGGTAGAAGAACTCAAAGACCTAGAAGTAGCAGGGCCTTGAGAGGAAGCCCTACCTCTACCTCGACCTGCCCCTAGATTGATGATCCAAGAGGGAAAGACCATCCCTTAGCAGGCCAATTCCTACTGAACTTAGGGGCTGAACCTGTAAAAATCCTTAACCGCCTGCATAGACTTAGCTTTTCCTCCATTTTTCAAAACTGATTCTACTGGAGGGCCAAAAGAACATCAGATTGTAGAGGAGCATCCATAATTCGAGCCTTAACATGCTCTGACAAGGTCTGATCTTTAAGCCAAGCATGCCTACGAATAACTGAACTAGTAGCAGCCACCCTGGAAGAAGCCTGTAAAGCATCAAAACCACACTGCAAAGAATGCTTACCAACTTGGTCTGAAGCATGCACTAAATCCTGAAGCTCCTTACATTCAATACCTTCAGCTAAAGCATCTACTTTACATTTCAATTGGCCCAGCAAATAATTTTGATACCGGAGCATATGAAACTGACAATTTAAAGCCCTCATAGCCAAAGTAGAAGAGGTATACAGTTTTTTACCCCACCTATCCAGGGCCCTAGCATCCTTGTCCAGAGGAACTGGATTCCTAACCACAGAAGCCCTAACCCCTTTGGGGCCTTGAGTAATAGTTTCTGGATCAGCCCTAGGACTCTTATATAAGTACTTGTGAGCTTCCAGAACCCTGTAGTATCTATCTGGTTTAACCGGGGCAGGAGGCAGAGAATCCGGGTTAAGGGCAGCCTCAGAAAACACATCCTGAACAACATCCAGTACAGGGGGAATAGCCAAGGGCCTATGCTGAGGCAAAAAGAAGAATTCTCTTAGTCTTTTACGAGAATCAGAATAATCCTGGCCCTCCCATTTGAAATGTTCCCTCATGGAATGCAAAGTCTCAGACAAAGAAAAATCTTCCGGAGGGGCGAGAGGGAGTAGAGTCCTCAGCCTCCGAATCAGAATAAGGAGGGAAATCCTGAAGTTCTTCTACAGAGGAATCTGACTCATTGGAAGACTGAACCAAACCCTCCAACTCTGTCCCTACCCTGGGCCTCTTTGCAGGGGGCATAGAACCCTAATTAAAGTAATCAAATCTTCAGCCATCTTTAACATGTGCTTCCTAGGAGCTGGACCCTGGGGACTAGCACCAGCAGGGGCAGACTTAGACTTAGAATGGGCTTTGCTTAGAGGAGGAGGAGGCCTAACTACCCTATGAGGGGAGGGAACCACTGACATCAGAGAAGCACCCTCAGCCTGGCCTAACACAGGAGAAGCCACTTCCTGCAGTAACAAAGGCTCCCCTTGAGACTCAGGTAAACTTTCAGAAGGAGCCGCTGAAGTAGCCAGTGGTACTACAGAACCGGCGTCCGGAGTGGACGCCTCATCCTGTTTGGACCGCAAAGACTTTTCTTTGCTTAGAAGAACCAGTCGTCGGAGAATCCAACGGCATGTTATAATTACAAAGTTTACCAAACACCAGCCTAGCACAGTCCAACTGACGTTTAATAGTACGCTTGTTAAAAGTAGCACAAGCGACACCCAACAACGCCGTGCTCAGGCCCTAAACAAGGAATCCAGAGTGAATGGTAATCCCTATGACGAATCTGTTTTCCACAAGAAATACAGTTATTAATTTTTTCTGACATCCGTCAATACTGAGGCAAGAAAGACAAAAGTGTCCTTAGCCCAACTTGGTCACCGGTCCGAAACTCCAAAACCCACAATTCCAGAACGCCAAACGGCACTTGCAAATGCTGCTTCTGCTTAGGACCACGCGGCAAGAAAGACTGAGGTTCGGTCATGCGCATTATGACCGACGCCGGTTCTAGCCCTTTGGTATTCGGGCCGATGGTGGACAGCGGAATACCCATATGTAAGGACTGCAGCAATGGGAGACGAAGAACATCTACTGTTTCTGCCATTGTAAGTGCTGCAAAAAAAAGTACTTTATCTTCATTTGACTATTATGTTTTTTGGAAATGATACACATGCACAATCAAAGAATAGAGCGTAGTTTGTGAAAATAGAGAACTTTACACTAACCCAAGAAAAGCAACAGTAAACTCTAAAGAGACTAAGAAGAGACATAACCCTTCAATTTGATTGTTTTGAGCTCTGTTTATAGCCACAGTGTGGATTCCAAGTAAACCGATCTATTCTGACATAAAATTGCATTTCTTTGCTCAGCAAAATCTTATTTCATAGAAATGGATAGTTTGTGTTATAAGCTCTTGTGTGTTACCACAGCTGTTCAACAACTTCTTTATTAGGTATAAAAAGATAGTATGTATACAGCAATATTTAAATGCACATAAACATTAGTAGCGGAGTCCTTGTTATAGTCTGAATATAAGGAACTTCATTGCTACTAAGTGCAGCTGTTGTGGAACCAGAATAAGCATGTGATTGTTTCGCTTGTTGACATAAAATCCAATGTTTTTACTTTTGTTCCTGCAGCTATTATGCAGGTCTAGCCTGACATTTTGCCATTAAAGACAGCATTAAAGGATCATTGCTTTGGTTTCCAGTTCTCTTTTCTCTTACATGGTGGTGCTTTTCCTTAGTATCTTTTTATGAGAATTATATGTGTAATGCTGATTACACATCTTCAGTAAATGAAGGGAATCTGCTACACATAAATCTTAAAAGGCTACCATGAATCAAAAATCTTGTGAAGCAGAACACCTTGTTTTATTTCAGATGCTTCATCAACATGGGAATCATACTTTGTTTTTGTTGAATGGGGTAGTCCTACTAGGTGTGGTATCTTCTTTTCAGAAGAAGCCTATGGAGAACAGCTCCTATAACAGGCAATTTTATACAAGAGAGAAAATATGTAAAGCTTAAAGTTACAGTATGGATGTACTGAAAGGCAGCTTTGCAAAGAAAATCTACAGTTATTAAAATATGGTCATTACACAATTTGGGAAATGCAGTGAGGTTTAAAATGTCAAATTACAATTTTACATTTTTGGATAGGAGAAATGAGAGTTAGTTTGGGAGACAGAAGTAGAAAGCACAGAGTAGGTGGGCATGCAGAAAAAAAACAGAAGGTTGTAGCAAAGTTGAGGTAGATGTAGACTGTAGAGAATGAATTGGGAATTTTGATAGAGGAAAAAAAACTTGTCAGATGGTAAGCAGAGACAACAGAAATGGAAGCAAGGACAAGGGGGTAGAATATTTACATTGAGAATTTGCTTTGATGAGGTATATAGGGATAATGGTGTGTAAGGGCTAGGGTAGTTTAGCATGGGCAGGTGCAAGAACAGAGCCAAGTAATTTTAAAGTGCTGTTTTAGCAAGTGCTTGAATCTGAATAGATGTGTGGCGGTAGATTTTGTAGACCTGTTCAAGCTGAAGGACAGACCAGCAGAGCTGTGCGATTTAGCTGTGTTTAGTAGGGACCTGTCCGTGGAGTGATTGTGCAGGGGTGTAAAGTTCCACTAAGGCTGGAAGTGCAGGATAGTTTTGAGGTTTGTAGTTTATCAGTGGTGAGATTGCAGATTGCTTAGTTGCAAATTTAGCTATCTTGTTATAGCATTGGTGCATGGTAAAGACAGAGGTGGCAAAGGCTAAGGATAAGGCGTATAGAGAGTTGTATGAAAGGTTGGACACTAAGGAGGGAGAAAAGGACGTGTACCGATTGGCTAGACAGAGGGACCGAGCTAGGAAAGATGTGCAGCAGGTAAGGGTGATAAGGGATAATGAGGGAAACGTACTCACTAGCGAGGAGAGTGTGTTGAGCAGATGGAAGGAGTACTTTGAGGGGCTGATAAATGAAGAGAATGAGAGGGAGAGAAGGTTGGATGATGTGGGGATAGTGAATCAGGAAGTGCAATGGATTAGCAAGGTGGAAGTAAGGATGAAGAATGGAAAGGCTGTTGGTCCAGATGACATACCTGTGGAAGCTTGGAGGTGTTTAGGAGAAATGGTAGTGGAATTTTTAACCAGATTGTTTAATGAAATCTTGGAAAGTGAGAGGATGCCTGAGGAGTGGAGAAAAAGTGTTTTGTTACCGATTTTTAAGAATAAGGGTGATGTGCAGAGCTGTAGTAACTACAGATGGATAAAACTGATCAGTCACAGCATGCAATTATGGGCAAGAGTAGTGGAAGCTAGGTTAAGAAGGGAGGCGATGATTAGTGATCAGCAGTATGGTTTCATGCCAGGAAAGAATACTACAAATGCTATGTTTGCTCTGAGAGTGTTGATGGAGAAGTACAGAGAAGGTCAGAAGGAGTTGCATTGTGACTTTATGGACTTAGATAAAGCATATGACAGGGTGCCTAGAGAGGAGTTGTGGTATTGTATGAGGAAGTCGGGAGTGGCAGAGAAGTATGCAAGAGTGGTACAGGATATGTACAAGGGTAGTGTGACAGCAGTGAGATCTGCAGTGGGAGTGACAGATGCATTTAAGGTGGAGGTGGGATTACATCAAGATAAGCTCTGAGCCCTTTCTTATTTGCACTGGTGATGGACAGGTTGACAGACGAGATTAGACAGGAGTCCCCGTGGACTGTGATGTTTGCAGATGACCTTGAGATATGTAGTGAGAGTAGGGAACAGGTTGAGGAGACCCTGGAGAGGTGGAGATATGCTCTAGAGAGGAGAGGAATGAAGGTTAGCTGGACTAAGACGGAATATATGTGTGTGAATGAAAGGGAAGATAGAGGAATGGTGAGGATGCAGGGAGTAGAGTTGGGGAAGGTGGATGAGTTTAAATACCTGGGATCAACTGTTCAGAGCAATGGCGAGTGTGGAAGAGAGGTGAAGAAGACAGTACAGGCAGGGTGAAGAGTGTCAGGAGTGATTTGTGACAGACAACTACCAGTAAGAGTGAAAGGGAAGGTCTACAAGCTATGTTATATGGGTTGGAGGCAGTGGCATTGACAAAAAGGCAGGAGTCCGAACTGGATGTGGCAGAGTTAAAGATGTTAAGATTTGCACTGGGTGTGACGAGGGTAGACAGGATTAGGAATAAGTATATTAGAGGGTCAGCCCAGGTTGGACAGTTTGGAGACAAAGCCAGAGAGGCGAGATTGTGTTGGTTTGGACATGTGCTGAAGAGGGATGCTGTGTATATTGGGAAAAGGATGCTGAGGATGAAGCTGCCAGGTAAGAGGAAAAGAGGAAGGCGTAAGATAAGGTTTATGGATGTGGTTAGAGAGGACATGCAGGTAGTTGGTGTGACAGAGCAAGATGCAGAGGACAGGAAGAAATGGAAACAGGTGATCGGCTGTGGCAACCCCTAACCAAGAAAAGCCGAAAGAAGTTGTTATAGCATTGTTCAAGTTTTATTAGTAGAGATTGTTGTAGGTTGGTGTAGACTGCATATAGTAGTGAAGGCAGGAGACATGAAGAGGCTATTGTGTTTTTTTTTTTTTTTTTTTTTTGCATTGCTAGTTAAAATGTTTTCTAAACTACAGGAGGCCATTTTTTCTGAGGGCTTTCTTCATAACCTGTTGAATTTGAATATCAAACTTTAGCTGGTTATCTATAATGTTATCAGGTAGCTTTTTGCAGGACACAAGTTCGATTAGAGGGATGTTTAAAAAGGTGATGGGAGAATTTTTTTTGTATGACACAGACTTGGTGTGAAAAACAATGACTTGGTTTTGTTTGCATTCAGAAGGAGGCGAGAATTGCTGAGTCACGTTTCTATAGAAGAAAAAGCACTTGGGTCTTTTCCTGAAGTTTTAGCTTTGGTTACCAGTGTAGCATCATTAGCATACTGAATGATGGTTCTGTCATTAGTAGAAGTGTAGAGGTCATGAATAAATGTTCGATTATGTGGACCATGACTGCCCATGCCTTCTGACACTCTGACTAAACAAGAGTGGTGATTGCTTTTTTGCCATTTTACTGAATGTGGCTTGTTAGAAAGGTAGCATACAGTAAGAATCCCCATTTTTTGACCAGGTATGTCAAAGTATTATTGCACTGACAATCAGTGTTATATTTTCTTTTTATTGAAAATCTAATTTCATTGTATGTGTTCCATCTTTGTAGAGGTTGGGCTGGAGGATTTAGATGAAAGTGGGCTAGATTTTTTTCCTTGTACAGCAGCATTTGCAGTTTGATTTTACTGTTTTCTGCAGCATAATGCTGCAGACAGGGAGCAAGAGATTTTTTTTATGTGAGTGGTCCTCACCCCTTTTTTCATGCTGACTTAGTGTGTTTAACTAAGGTGCTTAGGGGATTGCAAAAACACTGCTCTGTGTGTTTGTGTATGTAAGTATATGTGTATATATATATATATATATATATATATATATATATATATATATAGATATACATACATACACACACACACATATAATCTGTGCAAGTACATTTTTTCTCCATGGTGTTTTTTTCTATTCTGTTTGGTTATTTCATTGTTTTATTCCCTTTTATTTGGCCTTTGTTTGACATGAGCAGATCAGTGTACATATAATATGTGTGACAGGCAATCATAATGTATTTTTGCAGTTTAAAATATTTATTGATTGGTTAGGCAAATGATTTTCACTAAAAAAGCTCTGTTGTAAATGAGTGACAGTAGACTTAAGTACTCTGCTCTTCTTCCTATCACTTTGGGATAGAATCATGATTTGCACTGCAGATTAGTAAAGTAGCCCTGCATAATTGTGCTGAACAGTATTTCAGGAGAATGCCATCCATTTCTGACAGATTAGAGTAGTAGAATACCATAAATTTCAGATGCATTCTCACTTGTTTACATAATCTTTCATATGTTTTGTATTCATAGGAC
Organism: Protopterus annectens; assembly: GCF_019279795.1. Lineage (NCBI taxonomy): Eukaryota > Metazoa > Chordata > Ceratodontiformes > Protopteridae > Protopterus > Protopterus annectens. The sequence goes on along the minus strand of NC_056727.1, from coordinate 509,564,120 downwards.
GTGGTGGATTCTTATGGCCTGGTTTAAATGCACCTGTTGTGAAAGGTGGAACCATTCAGACAATTGGCAAACGAGACCAGGAACGACAGCAAGAGGTGCAAGCGGAGATGATCCGCCAAAGAGATGAATGGGAGAAAAAGAAGAGAACAAAAGTGAAGCGAGAGCGAGGCTGGACTGGTAGTTCTTGGGGTGGAATCAGTTTAGGACCTCCTGATCCAAGTCCATCAGGAGGTAAAGAATTTTTTATGATACTACATTTTGAAAATGTTTGTGCACAATAATGATTTAGAACATAAAACTGACAACGTGCATTGCGTACTTGCTTTAAAAGTTTGGACTTTGTGTAGGAGGATACACTGAGAATTTTGCACTTTGCTTGAAATATGGCAAGAAGTCATGATCCTTGTCCTTTATGTATATCAAGTAGTGTATGTAGAACTGTATTTTAATGATCATTATTAATGCTTCTATATTGACTGCAAACTCTTGGAAAGCAAAGAGGTTAACAAGGGGGAAGGGGTTCAGCTTCATCAGTTTCCAAAAGCCTGTTTTTTTTTCTTTTTTCATGAGTTAAGAATTTGCTAGAATTGGATGCAGTCACTGTTTGTTCAGTTAATAAACAAGGCACCCCTTAGATTATTCAGCTTTGTGCCACACAGCAAATCTTTGAATGAGGGGCCCAGCATGCATTTTGCTTTTCTTAGTCATTCTAGGAAGTTGGGTACCAGAGCCAAAGCAAATAATATGTAATTAAATGATTCAGAACTAGCAAGATTTGAGCTTTCTACATCTGCGATTTGCTGGTCTGAAAGGTGTAGAAAAGACATCCATTTTAATAATTGATGGAGATTTCAAGTTTAACTGGTGTAATAAAAGTGCACTTTGGTAGTGCTTTATAAGTAGGATGGGTAATATTTTACTAAGTGATGACAGTTTCATGTTTAGTTGGTTTGGGAAGAGTCCATTTCAATAGCAGTATTTAAGAATGGCTGGCAAATCTACTGTTTTGGGGAAATGATGCATCTGATAACACACAAGTTCACTATCAGTAGACGTCAGGACTGTTGTTGCAGGCATTAGGACCACTTGACAAGTAAAACATTTAACAGTCTGCTAGGAACAATGTCCCTAACCTTATAGCCTCTACAGCTGTTCATTATTATAAATCACTGCCAAGTAGGCTAAGCTGTATGGATTATAACCCGCATAGGATAGAACAGCCGGTCAGCTTCCAAAGCTTTGACACCTTCTAAGCGCCCAAACAGTTAGTCATCCCCAGCTTAGCTGACTGAAAGTCAGGTTTGGGTGCCAAACTCTCTTCACAGCTTTCCTGCTGCTGACGAGGTGCTCCTCTGAATGCTTTTGAGGATCAACAGTCTGCTAACCTTGTTTCATAGCTGGACAGATGAAGTTTTTTTTAACTTCAACTTTACTTTTTTAATTAAAAAAAACTAACTATTTTCCTAGCTTAAAAGTATATCTTTTAAAGGAAGTGTTTTTCACTGTCTCATGACTTTTATATACTCTTAAAATGAGAGCAACACTTTTTTTTTACTTTTGTGGTAAAAATGTTGGTAAAAGTTGTTTAAAACTACTGTGTCTGCAGATAAGTTATTTTACTTTTTGGGACTGGAGTAATTGCTCAAAGTGCTTTTTTACTGTGTTTTTTTTTCTGGGAAAGTGTTACATTTTTTACATCTTAGATGTTTTACTGACTATTGCTGCTAAGTTTCACCATGAATCATGCACCATTTTTGGGACAATGTACTGGTTCCTTGGTTGTATGTTCTTCCAGCCAAAAAAAGATTGTTAGGTAGCCCTTGCCACCACATCAGGCTGGCAATTTGCCTTAGCCTAAGGTGAGTGGCTCTGCTGTATCCATCTGTATAGAAATCATCCCTTGAAGTAGCATGTCTTGAAATGCCTGCAATGTTAGAAGGACTGCCCTAATCTCTAGGATGTTGATGAGAAGGTTGGCCCTCTGGGGGGGGGGGGGGGGGTCACACGCCTTGAACTGTCTGTCCTAAGTAATGCCCCCCCCCCACCTGGGAAGCTTCTGTGGTCACTGTGGCCTTGGGCAATGGGAGAACAGATGAGCAGCCATACCTCTCAATTGTCCTGATTTTTGCAGACTGTCCATAATTTTACATCAACATTTTGGTCTGTTCCACTTAAAATTTTTGGTTTTCTGTCAAATCACTGGGATGATCTGAGTTATGAAATTAGTAAATGCTGGCAAACGTGGGACGGAGGTTCCAAAAAAAAAAAAAAAAAAAGGTACAACCTCCTAGAAAAAAAAAAGGACAGTCCAATAAGTCTGAATGACTATAAGAAGATTTGCTCCCCTCCCCTAAAAAAATCCAAATGGGTTCTGAATATGATCCACCAAGGCTACAAATTGTAGTGAAGGTCCTCCATTCTCCTGAGGGGGATTCCTTCCCGTCCACCAGACCAGACTCCTCTCTTATCTCCTATCTTACAGTACATGCTGTCTTGGGTGTAGGGTTGGGGGGGGGTAGAAGCTGTTCCTCCTCCTCTGTTAGGAGAGAGAATTTATTCAAGAATGTTTCTGGTGCCAAGGAGACAAGATTCTTGGAGATCGGTTTTGGGCTGTCCTCTTCTCCAAGTGTTTTCACAATGTGTCTAACTCCTATGATAGCCCACTGCAGAATGCAGGGTATCCACATTTTCCTTATTTAGATGACTTGATTATCTTTGGGCAGCCACTGTGGTGCAGCGGTTAGCATTGCTGCCTCACAGCAGGAGGTTCTCCAGTTCAATTCTTGGCTGGGGTGCTTTCTGTGCAGAGTCTGCATGTCCTCCCTGTGGTCGCGTGGGTTTCCTCCAGGCGCTCCTGTTTCCTCCCACTTCCCAAAGACATGCAGTAGGTGGATTGGACACACTAAGTTGGCCCTAGGTGTGAGTGTGTGCATGTGTGCCTTCTGTGGAAGGTTGGGCTGGCAACTCGACACCGTAAAACTCCACTGCCAATCACGAGCGAACAGATTATCTGCTGTGGTGACCCCTAACCGGGAAATGCCAAAAGAAAAAGATGATGACTTGATTATCTTTGCAGAATCTTTTTCAAAGTATTAGGAATCTCTCTGTTTGGGTAAGGGATGATCTACACAGGATGGGATTCAAAGACTTCTCACAGGATTGTTTTTCTGGAGGACTTGCTGAACACCTCGGTACAAAGAGTTTTTCTTCCACAGGATAAAATGAATCTGTATTTAGAACTGTTTCTGGGAATTTCCACTTAGACTTCTGTCTTAGCAAGGGAATTCCTGAGGATTCTGGGTCTCATGGCTTCTGTGATTATCATGATACTGTTTGCAAGACTCCACATGAGAAAAATACAGTGGTATCTGAAATCGCTATGGTGCCAGCATCAGCACCTATTGACTTTGCAAATTCCTGTTTTAGGGTTTTAAAAAGTGAGATTATGTAGTGGGGACACCAAATTCATTAAACTCCATGTCTCCAACTCTCCCATCCTGCTCCAGCAGAGTCAGCCACAACAGACACCTTAGACTTTGCTTAGGGAACAGTCTCTATATGAATAAAATTGCAGTGTTTTGGAACAGCTGTGCAGACGAGCCATTTTAGCATGAGCTATAACTATACAGCACAATGTCATTCTCAAGGCATCATACATCTTGTCAGAGCAAACTTGTGTGGTAGACAAGCTGAGTAGGACCAGGACAGACCTCATGAATCCAAAATGAATTGTGGGCCATCCTAGATTTAATTCATCTGTGGTGAACTCTACAAGTAGATCTTTTTGTCTCCCCTCTAAGCAGTCAACTGGCAAAATTCTGTTCCAGGACTCCATGCAAGAAGGCAACATTTTGTTCCAGGACTCCATGCAAGAAGGCTTCTTTATTTCTTTCTTTCCCTTCTGTTTCTTTTCATTGTGCAGGAATGCTTCTTATATTTTTCCACCTTTCCTATTGATTTCCAGTGTACTTCTGAAGATTTCAGAAAGACTCCCCAAAAATCATTATGGTGACTCCCTTCTGGCCAAGGCAACAGTGGTTCTCCTTTCTTTTGGAAATGAACCTTAAAACAAAAAGTAAATCACGAAGCCAGGGGCTATGTCCATCACTCTCTACTGTTTTATTGACAACAAAACTGAGTGCTTCTGTCCATTAGGACTTCATCTTTTGGAAATGGCCAGGGACAATTACCACAAGCTTTATCAGGGTCTGAATTTAATCACACATTCAGTCACATTTTTTTCTGAGGACTTTCAGCAGGTATTAATAGCGACAAGAAAGCTTGCTATTAGAAAATCACATATTAGTAACTGGAAACGTTTTTCTAGTTGGTGCCAGCACCCATTCATGGCTAGTGTTTCTCTGGTTTTACAATATTTGTCTTAGTTACTATCCTATGGCCTGTCTTTACTCCTCATCCTGAGTTCATTTTTCTGCTCATGGCTCCCCCTCGTTCAATGCAGTCTCATGTCAAAATGTTTTTGAAAGGGGTTCTGTATAGGAGGCCTCCCAGAAAGTCATTGACCCCTTCTTGGGATATCATTTTGTGTTACAAAAACTAGCACTTGCCCCTTATGAACCATCTCATCTGGATGACTTGAGGTTCTTGAAGTGGAAAACAGCCTTATTCATTGTTCTGACCCCTGCAAGAAGAATATCTGAGTTGCAAACTTTTATCATTGACCCCTTCTTGGGGTATCATTTTGTGTTACAAAAACTAGCACTTGCTCCTTATGAACCATCTCATCAGGATGACCTGAGGTTCCTGAAGTAGAAAACAGCCTTATTCATTGTTCTGACCTCTGCAAGAAGAAGATCTGAGTTGCACACTTTTATGGTGTCAGCCTTATCTAATTTTCTACAAAGACAGGGTTCTTTGAGATCTTCCTCCTATGTCTAAAGTGGTGTCAGAGTTTATCTTAAGCCAGTGTATTAATCTCCCTACAAATGGGAGAGAAAGGATACTTTATACCTTATCCAGAGACGACTCTAGTACTAACAAACTCTTTCAGAGCTTCTAATCAGTTGTTGATTTTCTCTTGAAGGTAAGAAGAAAGGATGATGTGTCAAAACAAAATTTCAAATGGTTTTCCCAGACTATCACCTTTTGTTATTCCTAACACAATAAAACTATTCCAAGGGTGGTCAAGGTTCCTTCTTCCAGGACCTTGGCTTCATTTACGACTTTTTGGAAAGGGTTGGCTTCTAGAAGTACTCTAGAAGCAGCAGCTGGACGCCTGTGCATACTTTTGCAAAGCACTATAAATGATGTTCCTTTTCCAGTTCTAGGACGTACTTTACTAGGACCATTATGCAAGGGACATCTGGTCCCTTCTCTTTCCTCCTCCTAGTTCTTCTAAGCTATGGTAATCTACCCATATAACATGGCCTACTCCGGTTGTGATTTAATGGTGAATTTAGTACAGCTGTGTAAATAAACTTACAGTAACAGGAGATGTTTGAATGATCACTGCTGCAGCAGTCACTCCATTCCCCTTTTTTGTGTAATTTTTTGCCAGGGTGTGGATTTGTATCTTTTATTTTCCTAGCATTTTCCTGTCAGGGTTTTAGCCTCCCTCTCTCAGTTAGCATGAATGCTTTGAAGGGCTTTCTGCCCAAACCTGAATTTTAGTTAGCTCAGCTTGAGCTGACTAATGGTTTGGGCACATGAAAGGTGCCCTGAAACTTTGGAAGATGGCCCAGCAGTAATATCCAGTGTAGGATATTAACCCATATAGCTTAGGCTACTGCTGTGATCACTCAAGCATCTACTGTTTTGTTAAGTTTAGCTACTCAGCTGTGCTTTCATCTTGGCTATATTTCATGCAGATTCAGAAAGAAAATTACCCATATTGCATTTGATATTGGGGGGGGGGGGCAACATTTTTAAGTATTTCAATTGTGTGTGTGTGTTTTTTGCACAGATTTTTTTTCTTACATTTTTATTTCTCCAACTGTTGTGACACATTTCTGCTTTCTGATTTTTGTCTTTATAAAGCTGTCTGTTTTGTACCATTGTGCCTTGTTCCACTTCTGTTTCCCGCTTTATAAAGTGTGCATTTCGTAAGGCTAGTTTGCCTGCTGAAAAAGTGCATAATGTGTGTGGTTGTCTCAAGGAAGGGCATAATACATCTAAGTGTGTTTACTGTTAAGAATCTGACAAAGTGACATATTGTAGATGAGTCTATATCACTTAATCAGACTTACTAGTCATTGAATACCTATTCGTTGACCCCTTTTTGGTGAAGTCGCAAATCAGCGAACAGACTTTTAATCAAAGTTTTTCCATGGGAAAACCAACAGTAGGCCACCCTAGTGACTGAAAAAAAAATCATAAAACTTAAAACCTACCCAGGTGTGCTCTCCCCCAACTAAATATACCAATTCCAATATCGCACTACAGTGGGGAAAAGGGCAAATTCTGGATGATGGCCTACCGTTGGTTTGCCCTAGGAAAAACTTCTATTAAAAGTCCATTCGCTTATTTGAGACTTTGAGAAAAAGAGGTTGTTGAATAGGTGTTCAATGATTATTTTAAGTGATATAGACCCATTGTAGACACAGCAAGTATTAAGAGAACGTTGTTGTGGCAGGCCTTGTTTGTGAATCTGCCTTCATTTTAGTGGAACTAAACTGAAACTGTATTCACCAAAAAGAATGCATAACAGGGGTCTGTACTTCTCCCTTACTAAACCAAAGAAGAACTCCACCTCTCTTTCTCTGTTTCTTTCCTACGTTACCTTCCGTAATGGCATATTTTTCCGCAGATTATTTATTTATTTTTGTAAAGAAACAGATGTCACTACTACTGAGTTGATTAAAATTCTGACAGTAGAAAATTGACTTCAGAAAAGGCGAAGTTTCCACAGCCTCTTAGATGGGACTGTTTATTCCAAACCAGTTATCTCTGTGTCTTCTTTTTTTCACCATCTATTCCTGTTGTTGATTATGATAAGCTGGTGAGGTCTTTGATGAAGTGTCAGGGAAGAAGATCTGGAGTCGCAGTTTCCCAACCACCTTTTCTGGGCGTCAACAGGCTTCTGCTGGGCTGGCTTTTTTCTCTTAACACCTCTACTTCTATTGCAAGCCCTGTATTTTTTTCATATGGCACTGGTAGTAAGGTTCTCAGTGACACCAACCATGGATTTGGCTATACCGCTGATGCAGACACCTTCAGTGACTTATTGTCTGGCATAAATACTCCTGGTGCCATTTATGTCACAGATCTCAATAATGTCAGCTTTAGTACTGCTGGCACCAGCTCCTCCTATGGTAATGCTGCTGTTCAAAATGAAGAAGAGCCAGCACTCAAGTGTGGAATATCCTTTTATTCCAGAATAGCAAAGCACCATCCTGATACTGCCAGAAAGGCATGAATAGAAGACCCAAACCAGTTTCGGCAGCAACCTGCCTTCCTCAGTGGGAACATTACATATACCATGATAAATACAGAATATAAATACACACAAAAACAATCTTGTTCTTTCACAGATGTTCATTTAAACCAGGGCTAAATAATGTATGTAGTTTAATGATCCAACTTTTTTTTCTTTTCTGTTAAGTAAGTTATGCATTGCTGCCTTATTTATTTAATCTCCTTGGATTTTATCAATAGTAATAAATTTAAATGCAGCTGTAGGATGTTTGAGTGAATGTTTGAATAAGGCATTAGATTGCCTTTTGTTCCTAATATCACTTAAATGTTCAGATATCTGGATTCTTAAAGTACGTGATGTTTGTCCAGTATAGAATGCCGCACAAGAGCAAGTAGCCAGATATACAATTACTGAAAAATTTTAAATCATGTGCTAGAGGAATGTTTTTTTACTGGAAAACTGTTTGGATTTTAAAACATACCTGCAGAATGAACAGTGTTCACAAGGGTAACACCATACCATTTTACTACCAGTCAGTGTAGTGTGATAAGTCAATGAATTTGCTGTGTGTTTATAGTGACTAAAGTAAGACCCCAGTGTTTTGCCCCTGCAGTATGAAACCGTACATCTCATGGTAAGAATTTCTGATCATTTCTCATCCATCCATAATATAGTCCAATATTTATCAATGATTTGCCTGACTTTGTTATACATTTGTCAGTTGCACATTTCGGCCATTGCTGTGTGCCTTCCCTATGATATTTCCTTGTTCTTGCACTTTCTGGTTAAGCAGTTCTCCGGGGAGTATTACATTTGAAGTCCCCCAAGGACACTTTGCTTGTCCATGGGGGTTTGCCTTTGTAAATAAAAAAAAAGATATCCATAGTCCCCACTGAGCAAGAGGTCTTATTGGGGCTCAAACCTTTTGTCCTGGAAAACCTTATTTATGGTGACTATCACTTCAGCTAAAAAAATAATAGTTCCAGGCCCTCATGTGCAAGGAGAAGCCTTAAATACTTTTCCCAGGGATGTGGGATATGGCAAGTCTTTAGACCAGTGCTTCTTTAATGCATGAAGTGGCCTCTTGAGCCAGTATTCAAACAAGCTAGGCAGCTACCTTGTTTTTGTCCAGATAATCAGAATAATGTGGAGGGGATTCTGCATTTCTCAGATGTATATAAATAGCTCCGGTTATATATTTTTCAAACAAAGGAGATTAGGCAAATGGACAAGCTCTCGTCTCTCTTATGATAGTTAAAGATGGAGTGGTTTCTATCAGTGTCCAAATCACAAAGTGTATTTTCTTTACCTGTGACCATAACGGAAAATCCCTATAATTATGTATACAGTGTTCAACACCACATAGTTGGAGCAATTCGAGTACACTCCATTAAGGTGGCACAGTACAATGATCTCCTTCTCAAATGCATCTCCAACCATTACCAAATAGATGCCTAGTCAAAGAGCAGGGTATTCATTGAATATCTCATCCTCATAGGGGGAGACCTTTATTACTACTTTAATACTGTCCAGAGAATAAGGCCTTATGCTACAGCCTTTATTTCTATGACCTACACAGTATAGTTCCATGAGCCACACTGTAAAGTAAGTGTTGTTGGGGGGGGTGGTTAATCACTGCTGCATTATAGCCTTCTGACCTCCTTCCTTTCTCTGGCTTTGCTTCATATTCCCCGAGGAAATGAAGTATTTTACACCTTTTCTAGTGACTTAGGTATGTGTATGTGGCCATGTATGCTCACAGGTTGCCCCAACAGAGAACTGGAGTTAATATTATGTGTAGAGAGGCTGGAAGACCCTGTTTCAGAGGCTTTATGACCTATTGGGAGACTCTTAGGTACTGGGCATCATTGCAAAGGTAAGTGCAGGTTCTTGTGGACTTTACAGATCGATGACCAGGAGCAAGGTTTGGCACTGGACAAGGCACACTGACCAGTTACTTGTCTACAAAAAAAATGAAAAAAAGAGCAAGTTGTTCCTCCTATAAGCTGTATATCATACCAGTATGTGGGTTAAAAGAGGACCTCTGGTTATAACAGTCTAGTTGTTGACACAGAGGACTAAATCTCTAACTTATTAATGAGCTACATCCTATGTCAAGAGTACAGGGTATGAATCTAATCCCCTCCATTAATCTACTGTGTGACCTTGAGCAATTCACTTAACCAGACAGTGCCTTGGGGCAATTGGGAATTCAAGCTTAGCTCCTTTACAGTCTCCCAGACAGCATGCATGCTTAACTTCCTATGGATATCCACTAAAGTTCTAGAAATCAGACCAGTAAGGAGTATGACTACCTTTGGGTGTATCCAGTGGATGAGGGCTTCTACTGCAGTGATCCTTCTACGTTGAACATACACTGTTATAGTGAGTTGCTCACACATTTTTTTTTTTTATGTAAAAGTACCATCCATAATTAATTTCATTTTCTAGGTTCTCTAGTGTCTCCAGCAGGCAATGTCTTCACTGAAATCAGATCCCAGCAACTCTAGAAAAAAAAATTAAGGGGATGGACCCCCAAGGATTTACATAAACAGCACCTTTCATAAGTAATAATATACCAATGGGAACTGTACACTTAAGAAAAGTGCCTCTTTTCAGTCACTGTCTTTGCAGGTCCTCTATCTCTATCTCTCTTTAGAAAACATTATCCTTATTGCATATGACATAAAGAAAAGTATCCTCTTTAAATTCTTTGTAAAGAGATCATTGCAGTGCATTTCCCCATAAATTATAATAGTTAATAGGCACTGATGTTAATCTAGCACTCTAGTCTGTTTTGGGGCAACTTTTTTGGCCTATTTCCAATTGATAACAATAACTCAAATATAAACATTGGCTGCAATTCAGAAAGACTTACTGCCACTGGGAAGCCTTAACACAGCCCTTTTTCCTTTGTAGTAGGGTTTTTTGGACTCCTAGACCACCCTACAGGTAGAACTGCACAAAAAGAAATATGTAGTGACAAGAATGAAACTGCATTTCACTGTGTGTCGTAGTGTGCGTGTGGTTAATGGGTGACTGTTTCCATTAGTGTGATCAACTGTCAGGAGGGCCTTGTTGTTGATGAATAGATGTGTATGTGCGGGAGGTGCCTTTGCCAATGCAGTTAAGATCACTATTGCAGTCAGGCCTGACAGTGCTGCTGATAGCTAATTGTGATTCAGTGACTTGCTGATGTGCTGATACGAGTTCTTTCTCGTTGCACCAATAGCTGACTCTGCATCACATTTTCTCAGCATTGTGGTAATTTAACTACATGCGCTAGGCAATTAACATAAACAGTAGGCTTCTTTCTGAATCGTAAGGATTAATTCAACAATCCCAACATAGACAGTACAACATTTAATGCCAGCTCTGAGTCTCTAACCATCAGATGTTTGGTTGACATATTTTTTAGTAAACCTTCCCAAAAAATACAGTTGGAGGCTCATACATTCTGCATTCCAAGTATCCTTAGCTTAAATATTGCTCCCAGTCCAGTTTACTTTATTGATAATGTCTTGTGCTACATTTAAAATTCCAAATAGTTTCTATCCTACTTGCGTGGTAGCTATTCATTCACATATTTTTGCCATGAAAATAAATAATTTATGTATTTGTTTATTTTTACCAGATGTCTTTCCTTAGTTATCTGACCTATCCATTAATTAAACCAAATCTCTGAGTGTAGGTATAACCTTTGATTTCAGTCTTTGCATACTAGTTTTCTTTGCTCCTAAAAGTATAAACTTTTTCTAATTTTTCCATATTAGAAACTTGCATCTTAGAATCTGTATAGCAAATATATGTTAAAACTTTGTTTTGACTTGCCTCTCTCCAAAGATTTTATGTTCTGTCTTAATGTTTTAATAATTTTAACTTGTTTTGACCATTACTGTGCATTATTTGTACACTGAAAATGGACATATATCCAGCTGGACTAGCCCAGTCAACAAATGTAAAATAAATAAATAAAATAAAATAAAAAAGTCAAGGCTGTCTCATTTTTAGTACAAAGTTTCCCTTCTCATATCGTAAAAGCAAGACAGTTTTACCTATTTATACTTTCAAGACTGCCTAATAATTAGTCAGACGTCCATATGCACAAAAATATGTTCTCAAGTACGCTATTTCACATCTCCAGTAAACTTCATTTACTTCTAGATCATCTTCATTAACGTACAGGGGAGTATAACAAATCTGGAGATGTTTTCAAGCAAAGGGGTAACAGTCATCCAATTCAGTTTCCAAATGAACAGGTCCATTCTCTCCTGAGCTTTTCTAGCGGTTATGTTTTCAGTTCCTAACCTTTTAAATAATTTGATTCTCTCCTGTAACCGCCAACAATAGCGAAACTATTTTAGAGACTGTTCGCTTTAACAGTTTTGTCTAACCCATGGTCCTTGCTGGCCTAAACAACTGTCTTTTAAATCCCCCAAAAATTGTGGAGTCCAAATGCCACCTGTTTTTTTTTATTTATGTCTGTTAATCTGGTATTAGACTGGCACATTTTGGACCCATTTCAGCCACAGTTCAGTAATTACAGATGAAAGACATAATACAATAAGCCTGATGCAGGCAGTGAAATTAAGTAAATGTTAAAACAGAATCCAGAAAAATACAAAAATAGAAAAACATTTTAAACTGAGAATGCAAATAAACATGGTAAAGAACACCCTATACATAATTAGAGTGTAAAGAAAGATACATGTGGGTCAGATTTTACAGGTGTATGGGGTTGATGTGGGATTTAGGGGGTCTATGTTCAGTCATTGAATTAATGTTGCATCAAACGGCTGAACATTAAACGTTATGCATCAAACTATACTTTTACCAAACAGGCAAATCTTGGAAAAGAAATTCATTAAATGAACAGCGAACTACTACTTACTTACCAGTAACATAACTATAACAGAACCTGCCCTTTCCCTAATTTAGTATTGTGCTCACCAAATTCTTCTGTTGTGTTGGGCTGACCCCCCCCCTGCTAATTATATACGCCAATGTCAGAGTCTCACCAATTTGGGGAAAGGGCAGGTTCTAGTATAGCTGCATTACTGGTTAGTAGGTAGTAAGTCATGGTTTGTTTGTATTGGCCATTCAGTGTATTTACTTTCTAACGTTTGCTGTTCAGACATTCGATGTAGTATTAATTCAGTGGCTGAACATAGACCCGGGATTTAGATGCAATAGGTATTATGTGTATATGGAGTAGGTGAAGTTAAAGATCAACTGTTGTGGAATGAGATGAAGATAAAAATTGCTAGTGCCAAAAGTTTGTTCTCTAGGTTTATGTAATAAGTCGTTGGTTGAAGCAGATATAAGTGTCTATGAAAGGTTGAAGTTTTTTTCTCTGCGTTTACTATACACAGATATGTTGTAGTGTTCTGCAGGGAGAGAGCCCCATAATTTAGGGACAAGGATAGAGACTGCACTTTTGGTAGATGTGAGTTAAGTGTGGTCAGTAATATAGCACCTTGTGTGTCAACTGTTTCATCATGTTATGTCCCAACTAATACAAAAGCCCTTTTTATTCCTCTTAGTTTTAGTTTGTACAGCATGTAAAGCAATCTGAGCTACCAGTGTTTCATGTACAAAAGCATTGCAGTCATGCCCTCCTTCCTTTTCAGGCACCCCATTAATAGAAATGTTTCTCCAGCATGCTTTAGCTTCAGATTCCAGTTGCCTTTCTTTTAGTTCTTAAAGCACTTTAACCACATACACATATTTATCCTGTGTGTTCTGATTCTATTATGGAAATGTCTCAGTAATATCCATGTATGAGTTCACGTGTTCTGCTGTCTCGTCATCTCATAACTTGGCTTCTCCCATGCAAATTAAGCTGTTCTGTTAGTCTCCCTTTTCATCACAATATATATATTTTTTTACTTGGGTTACATCAGTGTCCGTTCTCACTTATGAATTCTCCATCTCTTCTTCCATTCCTCTCTGTGGATCCTTATTCACCATATTGTTTGCCTTCACCTACGATTGCTGCTGCTCTTCCAACCTCTTTTTCATCTTCTTTTGCTTGTAACCTGTTTTGGATAAAAGATTCAGTACCTTTGTGCTTAAGAAAGCTTTCCAACCTCTCATCCTCCTTTTTTTTCTCTGTGTTTTGGATCTGGACTTCAGCATCTTTGTACTTAAAACAACAATTGGAGTGTATAACATTAGTAATTTGACTGTAACAGTTTATTCATGGATTGACCAGGGAATTGATTTACTTGTCCCAAGACTGTCACTGGAACCCCACCCACAGTGTCTTGATGTTAGGCATAAATGAGGTTGAGCAAGAGGAGAAAATTTTAATACCACCTTTCCAACCAATGATGTTGCCTTAGGTACGCAAAGAGGCCATTTTATTCCTTAACTCGCTTTAATATCATTCCTTACCTCACTATAAGATCAGCTTACCAGGAGGATGACAGGGCTACACTTTTAAACTGGATGGTACAGGGGACACTGTTTTCCACTTAATATGTAACATTGCCTCCTATCTCTACCAAGACATATGCTGCAAGATTCAAATGTAGTAAGAACCTGGTAGTTGAAAAAAAATCTTGATGTAAGCTTTCTGTTTCTTAAGGACATTAGCTTTACTCTACTAATGAAGCTGTATGTTTAATGCTTGGAGTACTTGATTGTTCTGTGAAAGGGAAGAAGTGTAATAATCCACCATCACTAAATCCTTAGTCACACTGAATACCAATTCTCCCTCCAGCAACTCACAATAAAGATTAGCATTCAAACTTTTTTATGTTAGTACCAGTTCTGAACATCCCGTAGAGTCTGTATTGTTTTCAGTAAAGTCGTTGAGATCTCCCTATAAATTTGTATGCCCATCTGTCATTAATGCTTTAAGGACTGTTGTCTTCTAAAAGATAAAAGTGGTGAGATTCCAAAATAGAGGTGTTGGTGTTTAAACAACTAAAAATAGAGCTAAGGGCAGAGTACAGTTTAAAACAGCAAAGGCTTGCAAACTACTGCAAATTAACATAAATTGGTGACTGAAGTGTCTTTGATATCCAGAAGCTCAGTAAAGAACAGAAAAAGAAAGTAAAACAGAGAGCATCTGTGAAAATTCAGAAGGAAGACTGAAAGCAGTATGGTGGAGCAGAGATGTGAAAAGCAATTTTTAATGGCAGGTGATGGAAAAAGCTCTTCAGTCACCCTAAAAAATGATTAACCAAATGCTCCCTAAAATTTTGAAGATGAGAGATTCGGTGTTGGTATATATAGATACAAATAAAATAAAGCTATACCAAGCAGAATATGTTTTAAACAAGCATTCAGAAGAAATAACTGATGTCCTTCTATATCAGTGTTGCAGTGTTCTTCACCTTAGGGATGTCTTGCCAAGGATAGCCCAACATCTGTCCAGTATACCGAAGCCTTTAGATCTTATATGCACCATGTGTCACACATATGCTCCCCATACAGGTCACAGGGCATAAAGGTGACATACAGATGCAGTTACCCAGAACTTCTTTGCCATGAGTCCAAACCCCATCATCGCTTGTCAGTCTGAGCACCCTTTTCCAGTACTGCATACCTAGCTGTGAGATGTGCCCCACTGGGTCTTTTTCCTTTTTCTTTTGGTCTATTTCTCTTTCGGTTATTTGCAGTTCATGTCATACAAGAACAGAAATGTCAGTATAGGAGGCAGATTCCTCGTAAGGGCTGTCCTGAACAGTGTTCATTTTTTTTTGTCTGGGTGCTTCCCACAACCATACATCCTGTAGCATTTCTAAGGTGTTTGTGCCTAAGACTTTTTAGAAGCCAGTAGTCTTCCCTGGCCATCTCTCAAGCACCAGAGGCTTAAACTGTTAGCCAAGAGTAGCATGGGAGAATCTTCTAACCCTGAGGTACTGTTAAGTAAGAAGGGAGCCAAGAAGTCTCAGCCAGATTCTTTAGCTGTCCAGACTCCAGCGGACAATTCTGTAGAGGTGCCTGATAGCTGTGTAGGCCATCCAGTGTCTGTCGGATTTATGTGCCATGACACTGTTAGAGGCTTGCATTGATCCTTCCTTTCACATGTCCTCTGAGTCTTTGGCATCTGCTCCAGATGTTGAGGGGGGACTGTGGCTGATATCTCGGAGGGCCCTGGAGAGATTCCACAGATTCTAGTAAGGGAAGAGGTTCTGGGTACTCTAATTGAATCCCATCAGACTTTGGAAACTCCAGTGTCTGTTAGGGCTGATGTCCCTATCAAAAAAGCAGAAGACTAAGCATTCTTCTATATGCCCTGTGACAAAAGGAGGTACTGCCAGCACAGCTAGGTGGAATTTTGTAAATAATTATATGTCATTTGAGAATATCAAGCTAATTTATATAAGATGCTTGTGTTATAAATGTATTAGAACTTTATGTCATGTGTATATCAAACTGCTCTGCACAGATGTTTGTGCTGAAAAGGTATTTGCAAAGTGCTGTGTTTAAAATGTATCCACAGTGTGCCGTACTGGAAGAAAACAAAAATCTACATGCACTGTTGTAACTGTTTAAATGTATATATTTTAACAGTGGAAACTGGAATACAGGAGGTTAACCTCAGTCCAGCAAATTTTAGGAAAATATCTGAAATTAAATTAATTTATAGGCTACGCCGTAAAGATGTTTCAGTGCAGCTAGAGACACAAAGTCTGTACTAGGAAGCTTTCTGTATTGTCTTTATGGTGAACAAATTGCTACTTTGGAAGCATGAAGGAATGTAATTGTTTAATGACTTCCAGCATCTGCCAAAGATCTGAACAAATGCCCTTGTATGAGTATTTTAAGGTAGATGCTAAATACTGCCAGCTTCAGCAATGGGGATTTGCATTAGATCTAGAAGTCAGATGACCAGAAATGATGTCATTCTGCAAGTTATCCCAGCAGTAGTATTTTAGATATTATTTTGAAAAGTCTCTTAATGAGACAGAGCATTCTGCACTATGTCTTGGACCTGAAAACAACAAGAACCACCACATCTGCCTTGCTCTAATGAACGAAGTGTCTAGGGAACAGTATAACACTCTTAGAAACAGTCTGGAATATAGCGAAGCTTAGTTTAGATTTTTGTTTTTCTTTAGTTGTGCAAGTCTGCAGTGGTATTTTAAATATTTCCTGTGGTTTTTAACTCTGATGTCACTGTGAATATCTACTGAGTATTTTCTTGTTCTTTTATTATTTATTGTTAAATATATTTAAAGATTTAATTATGGCTGATATGTGTAGAGATATTTAAGTTTTGGGAGTACTTTCATATTTATTTGATGACACTGTGTGGACATATCCTAATAGACTTGCTGTTGGTCAAACTACTGCCATGTGTATTAGTATTAATATTACACAGTAAGATTGGTCACCCTTTGTTAAGGGCCTTAAAGTAACTGTTGAGGAGTGACTAGTGGCAGTGGTAACTACCTTATAGTCTGGGCAGAAGAGGGCATAGCTAGTAAACCTGTGCCAGCCTTTCACAGGTGTGTGTGTAAATCAAACCTCACAGAGTGTGTGTCAGCTATTTGAGCAGGGACACAAAGCACTGGTTGGAAAGAGCGGGTGCTAGAGATTTTGGCTTGGTCACTTGGCTGCGATCTCAACTCTATAGCTGTGCCAGTGGGTCGTCTTGTTGGGGATCAGGAGGAAGAGGGAGAAACCAGTCCTGGACTGAATGTGGTCTTTGTGTGCTCTTAAAGGAAATTGCACTTGATACAGAGAGCTGCATCTAGAAATACTGTGTGTATACCTGTTATCCTGTAGTGAACATCCTTCCCCCCACTGTTGCTAGTGGTGAGGATTGAGGCTCCTTGTTTACTGGTTGGCAGTGGTGGATTTTCACATGCCCTAAGTATCCTCAAAGGGAATGGCAGGAGTTCATTCATGGCCTGTTTAATGCCTTAATGGCCCTGAAGTTTCTTCCAGTGGGTTTCTGTTCCTATTCTTCTTTGGACTTCAACTCCTTCTGAATGGACTATGGAACCCGATTCCTCAGATGAAAATTCAGAGTCTGATGAAGGGTCCTTGTCTTACTTTTTGCAGATCTATTCACCTTTGGCTTATGGTTTTGAGGAAGAGGAGTCCCTTAGTCCTGCATTTCCTTTTAAGGAATTGTCTTTTGGGGACACACTAGTTAGAATGATAGAATACTTTGTGGGATTCTTCTCAGGTATCTGATATCCAGAAAATGTATTATGAGCTGCTTCAGGTGAACAATCTTAAACCTTCTACAGTACTTCCTGTGTTGGCTGCTTTGTTAGACACCTTTATATCTGCTTCTAAGTCTCCAAATTTTCAGCCTCCTGTTCCAAAGAAACATGGCAAGCTCTATAAGGTTCCTGAGAACTGTCAATTCTTATTTGTCTCCTTCTGTTGACACTGCTGTGGTGTCAGTCTCTTCTGACAAGCCTTCTAATCTTTTGCCCTCTTCCAAGCTTCTGCCTTCAGATAATGACAGTAGGGCAATGGAGAGGATTGGTAAGAAGTTTTATACAGCTTCTGTTTTTGGCCTTTTGGACCATTAATTACCCAGACCCACATGACCAGATATGCTATGGCATTGATTGCCTGCAACCAGAATGTCTTGTATGTCCAAATGGAACAGATCTTCTGTCTGGTGCTATGTTCATAACCAGGACCATTTTTCTGTGGAGGTCCATCTAGTTCTCTCCTGTTTGTGTGAATTGCTCCAGTCTGGCTTGGCCTATTCTTCTGCAAGGGTCCATTTGTCAGATACCTCTGCCTGTCTGCTCTTGAATCCTCCTTTGGCTTCTCGCTTTGAGGACAAACAGTTCTTTAAAGGTGTCCTGTATCTCAGGCCCCCAAGGAAGCCTAATCCTCCTCCTTGGGATCTTAACTTTGTATCTGAAGTCGTTTACTTCATTTGGTCTTCAACCTGTGGGTCTCTGATCCACATCGGATCCGACACGGACGCATTTTCCAGCTATGGATCAGAGCTCCAGATTCCTCCCGTTACCCATAATGCCACCCTTGTATCCCTTCTCCCTTTAGATCTCGTTTGACACCATTGTGGTTACAAGCGTGGCTTCTAAGCTCCAGCTAGTAGGTTGCATAAGTGAACAAATTTTAGTTTTTTTCTATCTGATTTCTTCCCGTTTTCTTCCTTATATCCTTTCCTTCTTCCCTGCATCTGTGTCGGACAAAAAAGAAAGGCTTTATTCCTCTCTTTCCCTATCTTGAGTGAGTGTGAGTGGGCCTGATTCGGGGATGGCAGAACCCCCTAAGGCAGGCTTTAGGAAATGCACAGAATGTGGCCATAAGCTATCTCCGGCGTGTGGCCACATCCTGTGGGTGGTTTGCCTAGGTGCAGACCACCTTAGGCCCCTCTGTCCTATTTTCCCTGGCTTCAACCCCAGGGCACTTAAGGACAGGTGGGACAAACTGATTCTGAAGGGTTTGCACCCCTCCACAGGGACTACAGTCCCTTCTTCCCTAGTGGGGCTTAGTAGCAGCTGCTGCATCTACTTTCTCTTTCTCGGGCTCAAGGACTCAGACTCCCGCCAGGAGGTTCGGGGAAGGGGATAAGTCTAACAAAGACCAGTCTGTCTTGCAAGCGGTCCCCTGACCGCTCGTCGCAGGTGGGTCCGCCACCCAAAATTAGACCTCCAACTAGGCATGGGTCTCCTCGTTTGCTCTCACCCAGGTTCTCCCCCCAAGCTCGAGGAGACTCGTAGCCGGTCGCCAGTTTGGTCTTCTCTCCACCGGCTCTCCCGACCTGTTTCGGTGGCATCCTCCCGCTCCAACCAGAGTCTCAGCGAAGTGGAGATGGACAAGATGATAAGATTTATTCACACTCTGATCCAGATGGGGGTCTTGCTGGTGCCCTCTCCCTCCGGACGGGGCTCCTTTCCAACCTTTTTTCCAACCAATAACTCGTTCTCTGATCTGACTGGCTGTTAGTTTTTGGATACGAGGACCCTTGGGGTTGAGGGGTCGGCGCCGACGGTACCTTGTACCTAGACGCCAGCTGTTGCCTTGAGCTTGTCGGATCAGACAGGATCAGATCTGAGCTCTCGGGGTTGGATCCGAGGGGGTGCTTTCTGCACCAAGCACTTCAGAGCGGAGCATTTCACTTGGTATCTCGGCTCCTGGAGGCTCGGCTCTGACCCCCCTGACGGGTAAGTGGGGGACAGGCCCTGCCAGTACATCCCAAGGAGGTTCATTCCATCTCAGCATTTGACATGGTGGAGAGGGTTCTTGCAGTGTCGAGACCTCTGACCATCTCGTCCTCGGACTCCGTCCAGACCCCCTTGGCTCTGAGTGCTGTTCCGACCATCTTGCCGTCTCAGAGGCAGCCCGTGGTCACTGTGCCCCAGGAAGTTGCAGTGGAACAACAAGAGGATTGTGAGTCCTCCTCAGAGAGTCCCCCTGAGGAGGTACCCCGCAAACGTACGTGTAAGAGGAGGCACTTGGACTCTCCTCCAGAGTCCCTCACAGAAGACATGGACTTAAAGGGGAAGGTTCCCCAAGTTCACCCTCTGAGGATTTCTCCTTTGGAGACATCATGGAGCTCCCTCACCGGGGGGTGGTCAACCCCAAAACTGACCTGAGATGAGTCTGTGTTCCTGGTGGCATTTGACTTGGGCCTATCTAACTCTTGGGTGTCCCCTCCTGCTAATTCACTCATGGATCTGATAACATCTAGGGAATGGAAGGAGCCGGATACCATAGAGCCCATTCCTAAGCACCCTGACAAAGTGTTGAGCACCCCCGTTGGACAGGACACATTGGAACAAGGGGTCCCTGGTAGATGTTATGATGGTGGCGGCCACCACCAAGAAGGAGCTCGCACAGGAGAGCTGCAAGGTGTCATCCCGCTGATCGAGAATCAAGAGCGATGGACCATTTTGGGAAGCTAGTATATGCTTCAGCGACCTTCTTGGTGAGGACACTGAACTATATGGCACATGGCATTCAACTCCAGAGAGATCTAGTGAAGGAAATCATGGAGTCTACCCCAGAGTCCATGTCGGCGGAGGACAAAAAGACATTCTCCGCCCGAATGACCACTCTCAAAGCAGTTGCCAATACATCCATCCGACTGCTCTGTCGTGCTACGGAAGGAGCCGCAATGGCGGCCAGAACAGATGTTGACATCAGGCATCATGCCTGGCTCCGGTTGTGTCAATTTACGGAGCCCTTCAAAGCGTCTTTCACCAATGCCCCTTATGATGGATGTTCATCGTGTTTCACTGTTGCAGTCATTACACTTGGGTTATCTTACTGGCAGGCTACCCGCAGTCGGCCTGAATTCCAAAGTCCTGGTCCAGCATCGGTTGCTGTCACCTCTTCACTGACGTCAGTACGCCAGAGGTATAAAAGATGCAGCCGATGTCATTTTCTTCAGTCTTTCTTGCAGCGCAGGGCCCAAAGCAAAAGCAGTTCGCAACTGCCGGTCGGCCGACTCCTGAGATTTTTGAAAACGAATTTCAGATCCGAAGTCTTCAATAAAACTAAGTACCCCGTTGGGGAAACTTTTTTCTTGCTCCAGACCAATGTCAGAAAAAGTTAACAATTGTATTTCTTGTGGGAAGCAAATACCTCATAAGGATTTTCATTCTTACTGTATTCCTTGCCTAGGCCCTGACCACGACATTGCTAGCTGTCGGTTTTGTGATTTAACCAACGCACTATTAAGCATCGGTACGATTTTGCTTTTCATTACTTTGGCCGAAGGTTTAATTATATAATGCCGTCGGAACAGCCAACGACTGAGTGCAAGGAAAAGGACAGGCATCCGAGGTCCAAAACCAACTATGAGGCCTCCGCTAGGTCAGTCGCCAGTTCATCGGTTCTCAGTGAGGCACTTTCGCAGCCCCTGGAGCCCACTACCTCAGAGCCACAGGCCGCTACTGACTCCCACGTGGAGACAGCTAGGCCTCTGGATACTCAAGGTATTGGACACTCGGAAGCTATTCCCTCAGATGGGTCCAGAGCTGCTGAGCAGGCATCGGCTTCTGAGGGTGTTTTCAGACCGACACAGTTATATGTTAAGCCAACCTCAGCTTCCAAGGCAAAGACTAAAACAGCTTTAAAGACAAAGAAACAAGTACAGCATTCTCCTGGACAGACTTCCATGCCTAAGAAACAGATGCTTAAAATGGCCGAAGACCTAATTACTTTGATTAGGGGTTCCCATCCCCCCTCCTGATAAGAGGCTTAGGCAAGACACTGAATATGATTCCTCTGATCAGGTTTCCATTTCCTCTGACTCCTCTTCAGAACATGGATACTCTCTGCCTTCCTATGAGGATTCTGATGCTGAAGAAATCTATTCCTTCAGCTTCTCCTCCTGAGGATTATTCTTTAGGGGAAACCCTGCGTACCATGAGGGTGCATTTCTACTGGGAGAGCCAAGATTACTCAGAATCAAAGAAAAGGCTCAGAGACTTTCTTCTACTATCCCAGCATAGACCTCTTGCTATTCCACCTGTTCTAGACATTGTAGATGATGTATTCTCAGAGTCCGGCCTGTCTCCTGACTGCCTCCTGCACCTGTTAAGCCAGACAGATACCACAGGGTTCCAGAATCTCATAAATTTCTTTATAAAAACCCTGCTGCTGACCCAGAAACAATATCTCAGGGTCCCAAAGGGGTCAAGGCCTCTACTGCTAAAAACCCTGTTCCCTCGGATAGGGATTCTAGGTCACTAGACAGATGGGGGAAAAAGCTTACACTTCTGTTACCTTGGCTTTAAGGGCTTTAAATTGTCAGTTTCATATGCTTAAATATCAGCAATACTTAATGTCACTGCTAAAACAGAAAATGTTGACAAATTCTGAATGTTCTGAAAACAAGGAAATGCAGGATTTATTGCATGCAGCTGAACAAGTGGGAAAGCATACTTTGAAATGTGGTTTTGATTCACTGGAGGCCTCTTGTAGGGCCGCTGTTACAGGTTCTGTTATTAGAAGGCATGCTTGGTTAAAGGAACAGAATCTGCCTGATCATGTTAAAGCAAAATTATTGGATGCTTCATTACAGCATGATACTTTGTTTGGTGTTAAGGCAGAAGAGGTGTTGAAGAAAATGGAGGATAAAGCGAACTCTATGCAGACAGTAAAGGATTTCTTGCAAGTACAACCTCCCAGATTTAGCAGGAACTGGCCTTCTAAGAGTTGGTTCTTTCCAGTGTCAGACAGGCCACAAAGAGGCAGATACAGATGCCCTAGACGCAGACAACAACCCCAGGGCTCATACAGGCCCAAACAGTGGGGTGCTACTACCTCCAAAAGCTGAGAAGACAAATCACAGCCATATAGGAAACGGTCGCAATGACTTTCCTCTGCCTATGCCAAGCACTTATCTTTTGGCAGCACCCTTAGGGGGAAAGCTAGCACTTTTTTCACAAAATTGGCACATGATCACCCAGGACAAATGGGTCTTAAACATAGTCTCTCAGGGCTACAGGTTCCACTTTCACACCCTTCCAAAGGCAAAAGGTATGCCAGACCCTGCCACACAATCAATGGGCAGAGGCACAAAAACACATTTCATCTCTCATGATCATGAGGGCTATTCAGCCAGTACCACAGCAAGAGCAGGGACAAGGATTTTACTCAGGACTTTTCTTAGTACCCAGAAAGGACAAAGCCTGGAGACCAGTTCTGGACCTGTCTATTCTAAACACTTTTCTGGACATTCCAAAATTCAAAACATTGACTCTGCAGCAGCTTCTGCCCATGCTGGGCAAGAAGGCTTGGCTTGTAACGTTGGATCTCAAAGAGGCTTACCTGCATGTCCCAATCAGACAATCTTGCAGAAGATACCTCAGATTCATAGCTGGCTCAATGCACTATCAATTCTCTGCACTACCCTTTGGCTTATCCAGGGTCTTCACAAAATGCCTGGCACCAGTAATTGCATTTTGCAGACAAAGAGGAATTCAAATATATCCCTACTTGGATGACTGCCTTATTCAAGCAGAGAACAAAGACATTCTACTAAAGCATCTGGCGTTTGTAAAAAGATTACTAATTTGCCTAGGGTACACAGTAAACGAAAATAAATCAAAACTGGTACCCTCTCAAGAGATAATATTCCTGGGTGCAAGCTTAAATACAACTGCCCAGATAGTTTATCTCACACCAGACAAACAAAGGCAACTGACTTCATACTTCAAAAGCATGGCAACAAAGACCCAGTTATCTGCAAGAAAAATTCTGCAGGCTTTGGGCTTCATGGCATCCTGCATTCTGCTAATTCCATATGCAAGACTGCATATGAGGAAGCTACAATTGTACCTACAAAGTGTTTGGACTCAACATTGTCACAGGAAGCATTAATTACTCTCCTTCCCTGCCTACAACAGGAGTTTCGATGGTGGGCACAGGCCTGTCACCACAACAAGGGACAGCCATTCACCTTACCCACAGCCAGGCAGACACTAACAACAGATGCATCAGATTATGCCTGGCAGGAAAATGTATTCAGGACACATGGCCCGCAAGCCAAATGCATCTTCATATCAATCAAAAAGAGATGCTAGTTGTACAGAATTCACTGACAGCCTTCAAGTATTTACTCCATCCAGTACAACTGCTGATAAAAACGGACAATACTACAGTCATGTGGTACATAAACAAGCAAGGAGGCATACATTCCTACCCCTCTGCAGGCAAGCCATGACTTTGTGGAACACAGCATTGACTTATCAAATGCACCTGCAAGCACAATTCCTGCCAGGAAAAACAAATACTCTGGCAGACGAACTAAGCAGAAACCTCATGGACTCTCACGAGTGGAAACTAGATCCACAAGTCTTCAGCATGATAACAAGGAAATGGGGATGCCCAGACATAGATCTATTTGCCTCCCCTCACAGCTGCCAACTGCAGAGATTCTGCACAAGGACTTATCACAAACAAGCATGGAAAGTGGATGCTCTGTCATTCAGCTGGAAAACCCTTACAGTTTATGCCTTTCCTCCACTGCCTCTCCTCCCCAAGGTACTCCTAAAGGTCAGACAAGAGAAGCCAAAAATTATACTGATTGCCCCAGACTGGCCACGCCAGCACTGGTATCCAGTCCTAAAGAACTTGTCTCAAGGCCTAGCCTGGATGTTACCTCAAATTCCTCATCTACTGACCCAACAAAACAATCAGATCCTGCACAGCCAACTCAGAACACTAAGTCTGGCTGCATGGCGGATATTATAACCACTCAGGACACACCTCTCTCTAAAGCAGATGTCCTTCAAGGATGCATCGGCAGTCCTTACAAATGGGTTGTCCTGGCCTCAGGTAGCCCTTCGGTCGGCCGGATTCCAAAGTCTGGGTCTGGCCTCGGCTGATGTCGCACTTCACCCGACATCATAGCTGCAGTTCAGCGGGTATAAAGGCATCAGCCGATGCCATTTTCCTCAGTCTTTCTTGCCGCGTGGCGCCCGAAGCAGAAGCTATTCGCAAGTGCCGGTCGGTCAGAACCAGAGATTACTACTACCGAAGACTTCTAAAAAGCTAAGTACCCCGTTGGGGACTCTTTCTTGCCTCAGCCGATGTCAGAAAAAGTGAATAACTGTTTAACTTGTGGGAAACAAATACCTCATAAAGATTTCCACTCTTACTGCCTACCTTGTTTAGGCCCAGACCACGACGTAGCAGCTTGTCTAGCCTGTGCTTCTTTCAACCGACGGACGCGTAGACGTGGGTCAGAATTTGCTGAGGAGTCTTTCGGCGCCGCTTTTGCTTACAATATGCCGGCGGAAACTCCGACTTCACAATTAACTAAAAGCGAAGGAAAAGGACCGACACTCGCGTCCGCGGTTTCACGAAACCGCGTTAAGTCAACCGCGAGTGTCTCAAAGCTGAAACCGAGTCCACGGTTCATCTTTCGTCCGAAAGCTTGCCTCCTACCGAGGCCTCATCCAGCATGGCTGAATCTGCTACCGAAATCCCACTTGCTCTTGCAGGTTCACAGGATTTATCTGATACTATACCTTTAGATATATCTACTCCTGCACGTGGAGCTGCTAGGCCCCCTGCATCCATGTCGATTAAGGCTTTTGCCAGGCTAAAGCAGCAAAATCTACCAAAACTGTGCCTGCTAAGACCCCCTCTCACAGGCCTAGCTCTAGTTCTCAAATGCTTAGTCTAGCAGAGGATCTCATTTCTTTGATCGGGGATCCCAACCTCACCCTGACAGGGCCTCTCACCCACCTCCAGAGAAGAGGCCTAGAGCAGAGCCCCCTGAGCCAGTTTCTTCAGATTACTCCTCTGATGATTCAGATAATACAAACCCTCCAGAGGGCCCTTATTCTCCTTATGAGGACTCTGATGCAGAAGACTCCATTCCTTCTGCCTCTCCCTGAGGAATTTTCTTTTGGGGAAACCTTGCATGCTATGAGGGAACAATTTCAATGGCAGGGCCAGGATTTTTCAGACTCTAGGAAAAGGCTTAGGGCCTTTTTGCATTTGCCACAGCATAGGCCTTTAGCCATTCCTCCAGTACTCTCTGTTGTGGATGATGCATTTAATGATGCTTGTACTGCTCCTGATTCTCTTCCTCCGGCCCCTGCTAAGCCCGACAGGTACTACAGTGTTCGGACACACATTATCATTTGTATAAGGCTCCTTTGCAGATCCTGAAACTATCTCCCTGCCCAATGCCCTTATGATGGATGTTCATCGTGTTTCACTGTTGCAGTCATTACACTTGGGTTATCTTACTGGCAGGCTACCCGCAGTCGGCCTGAATTCCAAAGTCCTGGTCCGGCATCGGTTGCTGTCGCCTCTTCACTGACGTCAGTATGCCAAAGGTATAAAAGATGCAGCCGATGTCATTTTCTTCAGTCTTTCTTGCAGCGCAGGGCCCGAAGCAAAAGCAGTTCGCAACTGCCGGTCGGCCGACTCCTGAGATTTTTCAAAACGAATTTCAGATCCGAAGTCTTCAATAAAACTAAGTACCCCGTTGGGGAAACTTTTTTCTTGCTCCAGGCCAATGTCAGAAAAAGTTAACAATTGTATTTCTTGTGGGAAGCAAATACCTCATAAGGATTTTCATTCTTACTGTATTCCTTGCCTAGGCCCTGACCATGACATTGCTAGCTGTCAGTTTTGTGATTTAACCAACGCACTGTTAAGCATCGGTACGATTTTGCTTTTCATTACTTTGGCCGAAGGTTTAATTATATAATGCCGTCGGAACAGCCAACGACTGAGTGCAAGGAAAAGGACAGGCATCCGAGGTCCAAAACCAACTATGAGGCCTCCGCTAGGTCAGTCGCCGGTTCGTCGGTTCTCAGTGAGGCACTTTCGCAGCCCCTGGCGCCCGCTACCTCAGAGCCACAGGCCGCTACTGACTCCCACGTGGAGACAGCTAGGCCTCTGGATACTCAAGGTATTGGACACTCGGAAGCTATTCCCTCAGATGGGTCCAGAGCTGCTGAGCAGGCATCGGCTTCTGAGGATGTTTTCAGACCGACACAGTTATATGTTAAGCCAACCTCAGCTTCCAAGGCAAAGACTTAAACAGCTTTAAAGACAAAGAAACAAGTACAGCATTCTCCTGGACAGACTTCCATGCCTAAGAAACAGATGCTTAAAATGGCCGAAGACCTAATTACTTTGATTAGGGGTTCCCATCCCCCCTCCTGATAAGAGGCTTAGGCAAGACACAGAATATGATTCCTCTGATCAGGTTTCCATTTCCTCTGACTCCTCTTCAGAACAGGGATACTCTCTGCCTCCCTATGAGGATTATGATGCTGAAGAATCTATTCCTTCAGCTTCTCCTCCTGAGGATTATTCTTTAGGGGAAACCCTGCATACCATGAGGGAGCATTTCTACTGGGAGAGCCAAGATTACTCAGAATCAAAGAAAAGGCTCAGAGACTTTCTTCTACTACCCCAGCATAGACCTCTTGCTATTCCACCTGTTCTAGAAATTGTAGATGATGTATTCTCAAAGTCCGGCCTGTCTCCTGACTCTGCCTCCTGCACCTGTTAAGCCAGACAGATACCACAGGGTTCCAGAATCTCATAAATTTCTTTATAAAAACCCTGCTGCTGACCCAGAAACAATATCTCAGGGTCCCAAAGGGGTCAAGGCCTCTACTGCTGAAAACCCTGTTCCCTCGGATAGGGATTCTAGGTCACTAGACAGATGGGGGTAAAAGTTTACACTTCTGTTACCTTGGCTGTAAGGGCTTTAAATTGTCAGTTTCATATGCTTAAATATCAGCAATACTTAATGTCACTGCTAAAACAGAAAATGTTGACAAATTCTGAATGTTCTGAAAACAAGGAAATGCAGGATTTATTGCATGCAGCTAAACAAGTGGGAAAGCATACTTTGAAATGTGGTTTGATTCACTGGAGGCCTCTTGTAGGGCCGCTGTTACAGGTTCTGTTATTAGAAGGCATGCTTGGTTAAAGGAGCAGAATCTGCCTGATCATGTTAAAGCAAAATTATTGGATGCTCCATTACAGCATGATACTTTGTTTGGTGTTAAGGCAGAAGAGGTGTTGAAGAAAATGGAGGATAAAGCGAAATCTATGCAGACAGTAAAGGATTTCTTGCAAGTACAACCTCCCAGATTTAGCAGGAACTGGCCTTCTAAGAGTTGGTTCTTTCCAGTGTCAGACAGGCCACAAAGAGGCAGATACAGATGCCCTAGAGGCAGACAACAACCCCAGGGCTCATACAGGCCCAAACAGTGGGGTGCTACTACCTCCAAACGCGGAGAAGACAAATCACAGCCATATAGGAAACAGTCGCAATGACTTTCCTCTGCCAGTGCCAAGCAGTTATCTTTTGGCAGCACCCTTAGGGGGAAAGCTAGCACTTTTTTCACAAAATTGGCACATGATCACCCAGGACAAATGGGTCTTAAACATAGTCTCTCAGGGCTACAGGTTCCACTTTCACACCCTTCCAAAGGCAAAAGGTATGCCAGACCCTGCCACACAATCAATGGGCAGAGGCACAAAAACACGTTTCATCTCTCATGATCATGAGGGCTATTCAGCCAGTACCACAGCAAGAGCAGGGACAAGGATTTTACTCAGGACTTTTCTTAGTACCCAGAAAGGACAAAGCCTGGAGACCAGTTCTGAACCTGTCTATTCTATACACTTTTCTGGACATTCCAAAATTCAAAACGTTGACTCTGCAGCAGCTTCTGCCCATGCTGGGCAAGAAGGCTTGGCTTGTAACGTTGGATCTCAAAGAGGCTTACCTGCATGTCCCAATCAGACAATCTTGCAGAAGATACCTCAGATTCGTAGCTGGCTCAATGCACTATCAATTCTCTGCACTGCCCTTTGGCTTATCTACTGCGCCCAGGGTCTTCACAAAATGCCTGGCACCAGTAATTGCATTTTGCAGACAAAGAGGAATTCAAATATATCCCTACTTGGACGACTGCCTTATTCAAGCAGAGAACAAAGACATTCTACTAAAGCATCTGGCGTTTGTAAAAAGATTACTAATTTGCCTAGGGTACACAGTAAACGAAAATAAATCAAAACTGGTACCCTCTCAAGAGATAATATTCCTGGGTGCAAGCTTAAATACAACTGCCCAGATAGTTTATCTCACGCCAGACAAACAAAGGCAACTGACTTCATACTTCAAAAGTATGGCAACAAAGACCCGGTTATCTGCAAGAAAAATTCTGCAGGCTTTGGGCTTCATGGCATCCTGCATTCTGCTAATTCCATATGCAAGACTGCATATGAGGAAGCTACAATTGTACCTAAAAAGTGTTTGGACTCAACATTGTCACAGGAAGCATTAATTACTCTCCTTCCATGCCTACAACAGGAGTTTCGATGGTGGGCACAGGCCTGTCACCACAACAAGGGACAGCCATTCACCTTACCCACAGCCAGGCAGACACTAACAACAGATGCATCAGATTATGCCTGGCAGGAAAATGTATTCAGGACACATGGCCCGCAAGCCAAATGCATCTTCATATCAATCAAAAAGAGATGCTAGTTGTACAGAATTCCCTGACAGCCTTCAAGTATTTACTCCATCCAGGACAACTGCTGATAAAAACGGACAATACTACAGTCATGTGGTACATAAACAAGCAAGGAGGCACACATTCCTCCCCTCTGCAGGCAAGCCATGACTTTGTGGAACACAGCATTGGCTTATCAAGTGCACCTGCAAGCACAATTCCTGCCAGGAAAAACAAATACTCTGGCAGACAGAAACCTCATGGACTCTCACGAGTGGAAACTAGATCCACAAGTCTTCAGCATGATAACAAGGAAATGGGGATGCCCAGACATAGATCTATTTGCCTCCCCTCACAGCTGCCAACTACAGAGATTCTGCACAAGGACTTATTACAAACAAGCATGGAAAGTGGATGCTCTATCATTCAGCTGAAAAACCCTTACAGTTTATGCCTTTCCTCCACTGCCTCTCCTCCCCAAGGTACTCCTAAAGGTCAGACAAGAGAAGCCAAAAATGATACTGATTGCCCCAGACTGGCCACGCCAGCACTGGTATCCAGTCCTAAAGAACTTGTCTCAAGGCCTAGCCTAGACGTTACCTCAAATTCCTCATCTACTGACCCAACAAAACAATCAGATCCTGCACAGTCAACTCAGAACACTAAGTCTGGCTGCATGGCGGATATTATAACCACTCAGGACACACCTCTCTCTAAAGCAGTTATGGATGTTGTTTTGGAGGCCAGGAGGCCCAGCACCAGAAAATGCTATGCAGAAAAATGGAAGAGATTCTGTTCTTGGAACCAGGCACAAGGAAGTGACACGCTTGTACCAAATATTCCTCAGATTTTACAATACGTAACTGAGATACTGGACAAAGGCCTACCCTTCTCATCAGTTAAGATCCATGCCGCTGCCATTTCAGCTCATTACAGTACTTACCCACCTATTTTTTCGCATCCACTGCTGAGGCAGTACCTCAGAGGGGCCAAAAACATAAGACCTCCAAGGAGAGCACCAATACCTACATGGGACCTCAACTTTGTCTTGGAAGAGCTCACACTGCCTCCTTTTGAGCCAGCCAATACAGCCGACATAAAGTTCTTATCATGGAAAACAGCTCTGCTGCTAGCAATAACTTCAGCAAGAAGAGTCCCAGAGTTACAGGCATTAATGCCTGTGGAACCTTTTATTATTTTCCATCCAGACAGGGTTTCTCTAAGGACAAACCCAACATTTATGCCAAAGGTAGTGTCCAGTGTGGCTCTTAACCAAACTATTCATTTGCCTACTTTTTATCCAAACCCACAGAATAAAGGGGAGAGACTTCTGTATTCTTTAGACATACACAGACAGCTCAGACCAATCTTGGATCTGTCCACATTGAACCTGTCAGTAACCAAGGCGAAATTCCAGATGGTCACTCTTCAGTCTGTCCTGCCCTTTCTGCAGCCTAAAGACTGGATGTGTTCGATCGATCTCCAGGATGTGTACTACCACATCAAAATGGACAGGCACTCCCGGAGGTTTCTTCGCTTACAGCTGGGAGCCAATCATTACCAGTTCAGAGCCCTTCCCTTTGGTCTCACCACAGCCCACAGGATGTTTACCAAGGTGATGGCGGTTGTAGCGGCTCACTTGAGGCTCCAGGGTATCCAGGTCTTTCTGTACCTGGACGATTGGCTCTTTGCTGCCCCTTCACAGCATCTATTGTGCCAAGCCAGGGATTACTTCATACGGTTAGCAAGCAAACTAGGTATTACCATCAATCTGAAAAAATCTTCTCTAGCTCCAGTCCAGATTCTGGATTTTATTGGGGCGTATTTGGGCACTCTTCAAATGAAGGTTTTTCTCACCCCAGACAGGATACGCAGTGTAAGATTACATGTGTTGCAAATTCTTTATGCTCAAGTGTCTACCGCTGAAACAGTTCTAAGGGCATTGGGTTCCATGGCAGTCACGATCAGTCTCCTGCTGATGGCTCACTTTCATATGAAAGTTTTCCAGTGGACACTTGCAGTCCAGTGATCTCTGTTAGACCTTCCTCTCTCCTTTCCAGTGAGAATCTCAAGGGTATGCAGGGACTCCCTTCAGTGGTGGATTCAATCCCCAGATCTCCTCAAGGGACACTCCCTTCACCCTGCCTTTCCCAAAATCACAGTGACCATGGACGCCTCCCAGCTACGGTGGGGGGGCACTGGTCAGGAAGGATGGTCCAAGGCACGTGGCCCCCCTCCGAGACCGATTTGCATAGCAACGTTCTAGAGATGAAGGGCAGTCTTTCTTGCATTGCAGGCATTTCATGCTCATCTTCCTCTAGGGACGATTGCCTGGCAATGTGTCAGTAGTATGGTACATCAACAAACAAGGGGGAACCAGATTTTATCCCCTCTGTAGAGAAGTCATGAGAGTGTGGGAATGGGCGATCTCCACCGGCCGGTTTCTAGTAGCAATGCACCTTTCGGGGTGGTCCAACATTCTAGCAGACAAGCTCAGCAAATCTATCCTGATGCCTTACGAGTGGTCTCTGAATCCTTCAGTAGCGGAACAGATCTTTCTAAAGTTGGGTCGGCCTTGCTGTGATCTCTTCACATCTCCTTCCAACACGAACTGCAGTGAGTTTTTTGCTCTGAACCCCCCTTCCCCCAGAGGGGGAAGACCCCAAAGATGCACTGGTTCATGCTTGGCCTCCCGGTGTCCTCTGTGTTTATCCTCCACTTCCTCTTATGTTGAAGTTTCTTCAGAAAGCTCGAAGGCTGGGGAGCACTGTGATCCTCATTGCCCCATTCTGGCCTCGCAAGGTTTGGTTCCCCTCACTGTGGTCTCATCTAATTGTTCCTCTCTGGATGTTGGTTCCAGTTCCGGATCTTCTTTCTTTTCCCTCAGGGTCCCTCACCCAGATCTAGACAGTCTGGAGCTCACGGCTTGACTGCTCCGGTTCCCTTGATTATCAGGACTCCCCAATTGTCATTTCCTGTAAAGTCCATTTTGGTTGCGGCTCACAAATCCTCCACCAGAAAGGTATATCATAGTAAATGGAGACGTTTCTCCATATGGGCTACTCTGCGGGCTTTGGACCCTTTCACAGCACCTCTTTCAGCCATCTTAGATTTTCTGGCGAGCATCTTTCATCAGGGTGCTAGTCCCTCTACAGTTAAAGTGCAACTGGCAGGTATTTCTAATTTTCATGTGGGGGTGAGTGTCTTCCTTGGCTTCTTCCAAACTTTGTAAGACTTTTCTTAAAGGTGCCTTTCTACTTAGACCTCTGGTCAAGGACCGTACCCCTCTGTGAGATCTTACCTTAGGGTTACAGGCATTGTTTTTTGCAGCCTTCGAACCTGCAGTTGATTTGCAATTTTTAACCTGAAAAACTGCTTTCTTGATGGCCATTACCTCAGTCAGAAGAGTGTCAGAGCTTCAGGCCCTTTCTATTAAAGTGCCTTACATGATCTTTCACAATGCCAGAGTGTCACTGTGCACTAATCCATCTTTTCTTCCTAAGGTGGCCTCAGAAGACAGTATTAATCAGACTATAAATTTACCATTTTTTCCCAACTTTTAGAACAAAGGGGGAATACAAGCTGCATCTGCTTGATTTCCAAAGACAGTTGAGATTTTATTTACACAGGACGAAACCCTTTCGTAAGTCTGACCAACTATTCGTGTCTTATGCTAAACCCTTTTTAGGCAAGTCAGTTTCCATGGTAACAATTGCTTACTGGATTTCTCTATGCATTGCTCGGGCCTATGCAATGAAGGGTAGGTCTCTGCCAGGACAAGTGAAGGTACATTCCACCCGATCTATGGCTACGTCAACTGCCTTCTGATCTAGGGTGTCTCTGGATGATATCTTCTCAGCAGTTACGTGGTCCTCATCTCATAACTTCATTTCTCATTACAAGCTGGACATTGTGTCTAGGAACAGAGCATCTTTTGGCTCTGTGGTGCTCTGGAATATCCTTCCATGAGGGCCACTCAATAGTTTTTGGTAGCTGGGGACTCTGTCCCACAGGTTGGAAACCAAATGAAGTAAACTACTTCAGATAAAGATGTTATGTACTCACCATAACGTTCCATCTGAGTAGTTGTACTTCATTTGTCTTCACCCTTTCTCCCCCTCCTTTTCCCTGACCTTATCATTGGTGCAGTTTGCATTTAGATTTGTATAAAGTGTGCGGCACTTGACTCTGTCTAGGCCTGGGAGTGTCATAGAGATTATGATAAGGTGATATTGGGTCGGGTACCTGATACCTCTTGGGCAACAAACTCGATGAGATGGGAGACAATGGGGGCATTATGGGTAAGGGGAGGAGTTTGGAGCTTGGATCCATAGCTGGAAAATGCGGCCGTGTTGGATCTGATACCCACAGGTTGAAGACAAATGAAGTGCAACTACTCAGATGGAACATTATGGTGAATACATAACTTCTTTTTTAGAAAAATTGACAAAGGCTCCCTTTAAGCCTGCAGGTTCAGCTTCTCTGCAACATTGTACCAGAAAGACTGTTTTATTGTCTTATTGCTCTTACTTCTGCTCAGAGGGTTTCTGAGTTTCGGCCTCTTGCGGTCATCCCTCCTTTATGCCTAGGGTTGCTAATAAGTTGCCTTTGAATCAGGCAGTATAACTCCCTTTTTTTTCCCTTCTCCTCAGTCTGCTAGTGAATGGCTCCTCCGCTTCTTGGATTTGCACAGACAGCTTGGATATTATTTGGGTGAAACTAAGACTATTCATAAGTCTGACCAGCTTTTTGTTTCCTTGCATCCCAGGACATTGGGTTTGGCTGTTTCAAAACAAACCCATCTCCTCCTGGATATCCAAGGCCATTTACTTTTGTTATCTTTTCATGGCAAGTGTTTGTCTACTTCTGCCAAAGCTCACTCCACTAGGGCTGTTGCCTCTTTTGGTGCTTCCTTCAAGGGGTTGGACACCAGTTTCATCTTTGAAGCTGCTACTTGGTCTTCAGTGCATACCTTTACTGAGCATTATAAATTGGATATTGCTTCTAGGACCTGAGCAGGTTTTGGTAGAGCCATTCTGCATGGGTTCATTGAGGGCTCTTCCCAGCTTTCTACCTCCCGTCCTTTTCTTGAACTTTTGTACTCTCCCTGTGGTGAAGAGTACTGCAGCTGTGATAGGACAGTTGTGTAAAGTCTTACCATAACTGTAGATGTCTTTCTCTTCACTGTTGCACTGTTGGGTCCCTCCCTCCACCCCGTTTTTATTTTGTGTTTTGTTTTGGCTTCTCTCCTGGCTGAAGCTCTCCATTTTCCATCTGCATTTTCTCCTTTTGGATGTGCATAGCCTCCTTTATCCTGTGGAAACTGTGCTCTTGTGGGGCAATTCACTTCTGCCTAACTGCATCAATATGTCACCTTTATGCCTAGTAAGGGGAACATGGCAGGAGATTCCTAATGTGAAGAATACTGTAAGAGTGAAGAGAAAGACATCTACTGTTATGGTCAGATTTTATACCTCTGTACTGTATGTAAACTGCTGAAAATGTGATGCAGGGAAAATGGAAGAACAGCAATTAAACTGTGAAAAAAATGACACAGAACCTGGCTAAAATTGAGGATAGTCGACACAGCTTGAGGCCTCTGGCTGTGCCAAAAGAAACTGAAGGGAAGGATTGTAAAGAGTTTGAGAAAAATGCCTCAGTACATGACATGGACTTTCTATTGTTGGGAGGGAGGGGGAGAGAGAGAGATGAAAGTGGAAGTATGTCTGTTAATATTCAGACTATGCTTTCTTAAGAACAGGTTGGAACAGGAGTAAGCAAGAGATAGTAAGGGGAAAAATAAAAGTAAGATGGCAGGACATAGTGTTTAGACAACTGGTACTACCAGATAGTTGGAGAGCTACAGCTGAAAGGGAGAGGAATGTCAGAGGAAGGTTCTGTAAGGTTGAGAACATTGTCTGTGGATGCAGGAGATAGAAAACAGAAGGATTTTGATGTGGTTTAAAAGAATATAAGGCATACATTTCTCCAATAACCCCAAAAGTCTAAAAGCCTTGGCATTAAGACCGAGGTAACACAACTACAAACACACAATCTTATGCATTGTGAAGTCCTCATAGAGCTGAGATGTTGATGTGGAGTACTTAGATACTGTGTCTGTTAGTAAAGTATTACATTGTATTAGTTAAAGCAATCGGAGGATGATAGGAAGGGTCAAATACTCTTTAATTTCTAGGATGGATACATTTTCCCAAAGTTGTCAAAAGATGAGCCACAATGAATAGTGGGAAAGATTACTACTCCAGAAGTAAATGAATGCATGAGGAAACAAACAAGAGGGAAACCTGCAAGATCTGATGGATTGCTAGTAGTATTTATTGGGAGAAATTGTGGTATTCTGGGATGAGCTTTTAATTCTACACACTAACCAGATACAAAACTCATGGCGAAAAAAGGTGATCTGTCCTATCTATTAGTAAAAAAAAAAAAAACATATCTAGTAATGTTATTTTCTGATTTATTGATTGATGATGTAATGATGAGTATGATTATAAAGCGTTTATCAGTATTAGCTGTGTAGGTTAATCCCCAAATTAATGTCAATAGATTAGACTGGTTTTGAAGAAGGAAGGCTGACTACAGATGATCTGATGCAAATGTTATTGATATAGAATGAGCCAAGATACAGAAAATGAGTTTGATCAGCTCAAATGCAGTTATCTGAAGTGTTAGAGGTGATGAATTTCCCAAAGGAAATGTTTATTTTATTAAAGCAGATTTCTCCAGAGTTTGAGGGAAAGTGAGAGCATGCCTGTCAGATCAGTTCACTATTTTTAGGGGTACAAGTCGGGGTTACCCAGTGTCTCCACTGTGTCTTCCATACGTGGTTAAAAGTGGGTTGTTCTTGTTTTGAAAAACATTGATATTTGCAGATAATGTCCTAATATTGATGTCTTATTCAAATAAAGACATCCCTAACTTTGAGAAATGTGTAAGAATTTTAGACGCAAAATAAACACAAAATGCAAGCACTGTATATCATCATAAGGGAGACTGGTGACTTACAAAGAGGATGTGCAGATACAGTGAGATTAGATATCTAGAAATATTGCTAGAAAGAGATTTAAAATAAACTTGGAAATAAGGCCCTGCAAAAGGTACTTTGTAATTTACTAAGCTGGAAAACCGTGAACTTGAATCTGGAACAAGGGATACAGGTGCTTCAGTGGCATGTCTTATCCCATATCCTCTACCTGGCCCTAGCATGTGGATGAAAGGGGTACAAAGAAAGTGGAGAAATGGATGAAGGGATTAATTTGGTAAAGTAAGAAAGCTAGACTATCATAAGAGTGGGATGATGCTCCTTATAGATTTGGGAAATATGTTCGTCTATACTGGAAGAATGCAAAGTACCTGTAATCACAGCTGCACAGGTAAAAAACACACTCTCCAAAGCCAAGAACACAGCATCCATGGGACCTGACAACATCCCAGGCTGCGTTCTACATGAACTACAGAACGAACTGGCACCCCACCTAAGTACCATGTTCAGTCATAGCCTCACCTTAGGCTTTGTGCCCACTGAATGGCGCACAGCATTGGTTATCCCACTCCACAAAGGGGGGAGCCACCACGGACCTCGGGAACTGCCGGCCCATTAGCCTGACGAGCCTGGTCTGCAAGGCTATGGAGCGTATCATCATGGAACTTATAAACAATGACATTGGTAATCTCCAAACTCTTGACCCTACCCTGTTCGGGTTTGTAAAAGGCAAACCATGTCTCCTAAACCTGATAGACGTCTTTGAAGCGGTCACCAAAGCTGTAGATGAGGGTAAGGTGGTACACACAGCCTATCTAGATCTCGCCAAGGTTTTCGACACCATCCCCCACTCTGGAATTATAGATAAACTCACTAAACTAGGTATAAATCCCTATGTCACAAGATGGGTTGCCAACTGGCTCATTGACCGAACCCACACTGTGAAAGTAGCAGACTCTAAATCCAGCTTCAGACCAGTGACAAGTGGAGTACCACAGGGTTCAGTCCTAGGTCCTCTCCTGTTTGGTATCTGCTTCTCTGAACTACAGGCTAACACAGAAGGTCTTTGGCTAACAAAGTTTGCAGATGACTGCAAACTAGGAGCCGTAATCAAATCTCCTAGTGATATGGACATTCTACAAAAGGGCCTCACTGAGATAGATGCCTGGTGTCAAAGCCATGGCCTCAAGCTCGATGCCAAAAAGTACATTGTCATCCTTTTTGGTAAAAACTCTGTACCCATGAACTACCACATAGACGGTAGTCTACTTAACACCGAAAGTGTGATAAGAGACCTTGGGACACAGGTGGACAGTAGTCTCTCCTTTGATAATCTCATCGCCACAGTAGTCAGGAGATCCTTCTATGTGGCATACGTCATCACAAAAGGTTTCTCATCCAGGAAAAGAGAGGTCATTGTTCCCCTCTACTCATCATTCATTAGACCCATTATAGAGTACAACGCCTCTTTTGGTATGTACCTCACAAGACATCTACAACAACTGGAAAGGCCACAGAAATACCTCACAAACAGGATTACCAGCCTCAAATAGATACCCTATGCAGACTGTCTCAAAAAACTCCAGCTTTACTCTGTCGCTTATCGCCTACTCAGAGGCGATCTCTGCCTAACATACAAAGCTATGTCAAACCCAGAGCTGTTGGACATGCTCCACGTAAAGAAATCCCAATCCCCCCAAGCTACACGCTCTAGGGACCTAAACCTTGTCACCACAAACAGAACATGCTGGAGGGATAGATTCCTGTCCTAGACACTTCCCATACTCTGGAACAAACTACCTATGTATATCAAACAAAGCTCCTCATTAGCACTCTTCAAGAAAAATCTTGATGATTGGATGGGAGATAGGAAATTCACCGTGGGGATCACTTCTGTGGCTCTGCTTGACAGGGGCACAAGAAAATAATTTTCTTGGGGGGGCAAAAGCCAGGGTACCGTTTAGCTAGGCTTATATAGGCCCTAGGACCAATAGCTTAGTACCTACCTATGAACCTAAGGGAATTATGCCAAGGTAGCACTATTGGCTTTTTATGGAAGATGTCAGGATAAAAATACATAGCCAAATGGAAGGATATGTTCATATAAACGAATCATGAGGTGCAGCATAATAATTTATTAAAGTTAATGTGGGGAGCTAAGGAGAGGGAATTCAACATGCCACTATTAGAAAAATGAATTAACGTATTCACTGTAACAACCCTCTTAATGGGTAGAAACAGGATATATTTCCTATAGATTAGACCAAAAGAGAAAACGGACAATAAGTTGTCTTATGTGCTAAAAGTAATAAAGGTATCTTTTACTAGTACTGCCCATTAAACCAAAAGGATGGCTGGCCCTTGGAACTAGCAAGGAGGAGATATGGAATTCGGAATTCTACAAAAAAAAAAAAAAAAGACTACAGTATGAAGGGTTAATCAGACAAATAGCTGCAACTTTTTGGCTTAAAATAATGAGGGAGAAATGACCATCAGTAATTAAATAGACAATTCAGTTAAGAGAAGGAACGATAGGAAAGGAAGGATTGCTACTCTGTCTGAAGGAGCATTTGGATCAGAAAGAAAGAGAAGAGGTTGGGCAAGATTTTTAACTATAGAACATCATAAAAGATATTGGAGGAAAATTATGTCATTACCAAGAATTGTGACTTGGGTCTGACTTGATCCTGAAAGTGTAAGATCATGTGATGGAAATGGCAGCACAGATTTTTTATATGCTACTGAAAATCTCCAATATTTTCTGCAAACTTGCCCATATTGTTGGAGATGTCAGGAAACAGTCGCAGGAACCTGGGAAAATATTTTTGGGAATGTATCAGACTGTCACAGTTTGTTAGAAATCAAATCTTCTAAAACAATAACTAGGAGATGACTTTATTTTAAGAAAGGGAATTTTCTTTACAAGAGGATTGTATATCCTCCCAGATTTTACAATAAAAGATGCTTGATTGTGGATAATGCTTTTGTTAAAGTAGAATTATTATTCTCCCCAAAATTAAGAAATGGAGGTTCTGGGAGTGTGTGTGCATGTGTGTGTGTGTGTGTGTGATATATATATATATATATATATATATATATATATATATATATATATATATATATATAGATATAGATATGTATGCACACACATTTTTATATATATATATATATATATATATATATATATATATATATATATATATATAGATATATAGATATATACACATAGTGTGGGAGAGAGATGGGGGTTGGAGGAGTAAGGGGAGGGGAATCATGAAGTGAATTTTAGTTTTGATGCTGTCATATGAACTGTCATTCATGTAGCGATGGAGAAGGTTTTGAGGTTTTGAATATATTTATGAGAGGTTAGGGCAATTGAAAAAGGGAAGAAGTAAGAGAGCAGAAGTCTATTCTTGCTGCTCCATAAATGAACGACTAAAGAATTTCTAGGAAAATTGTCCGTACAAGGTAGAAATATGGATGTTTGGAGACATCTCATGGAAGTAGTATGAAACCGTGTAATAACCTTATATGGAAGCACAGAAGTGAGTATGTTGTGTTGGTTGAAACGGAAGTTTGCCAGTGAAACTGAATATGTATAATGATTGTATTTTAAGTTATATATGAGGTTATATTGAACTTTCATTTTTTGAAATCATCATAAGTGTATTTCAAAGTTGTATCTAACCAGTAGGATGGCTCAGTGGTGCAAAAGTTCTACAATTCAGTTCTTGGCTGGACTACCTTCTCTGTAGAGTCTGCATGTCCTCCTTGTGTTTACGTGGGTTTCTTCTGGGTGCTCTGGTTTCCTCCTACATTCAAATGACATGCCATAGGTGGATTAGACACCCTAAATTGGGCCATAGGTGTAAGTGTACATGTGATTGTGTGGTGTGGTTGAACAGTCATGGCAAGTCTAGCCACCTGGTGGTGTGGAGGTTGGTTCTAGATGATTGTCATTGTTGAAGTGATACCCTGACCCCATGTGCAAAAATGGAAAAAGGGGTTGTGGACAGATCAATGGGGGGCTATTATGCATACTGTCGGGTAAACATCTCTGCTTTCAAACTGCTTTATGTTGCTTTTAATAAAGATACTGTGATAGTGGGGAAGGAAGGAGGAAAAGAAGCAAATGAATGATTAGCGAAAAAGGAAACTAAGGCGCTATGTGATGGAAGCCAGGAGACAGTATTGTATAAATTGTGTTCTGATAATGCATGCACTGGGTCTAGGAATGCATACAAATTTAAGGAGGCAAGTATGCTGAAGGATAGTGGGCTACATGGCAAGGTACAAAAAAATGCAGTGGAAACAGTGGCTGAGGGAAGTTGTTTAAACGCAGGAAAATTAGGTATGAACAGTGTTCTTTTGTATACTTAACATCTTCCAGTGTGCATCTTTTACATTTTACCAACTGAGATCAGTAACTACCAGGGATAAATTGTGTACTCTGTATCCTTTTGTATACTGTTTGGTTAAAGTCACATTTATCAGGCTTCAGAGTGTGAGAATGTGAGAATGCAGACTGACCTGTCTTTTGGTGCTGTTGTAATGCAACATGGCCTTCTTGCAAGAGGGTTCATAGGTTCATACTAGGCTATCTGCCCTAGGGCATTTATAAGCCTAGCCAGAGTGTGTGTGGCTTTCACCACCCCTTAGGATGAGAATACTATACCCATTAGTTTGCTGTGCCTCTGTCCAGCAGTGATACAGAGATGATTCCCGGGGTAAACCTACGATCTCCCATCCACTCGTCAAGATTTCTCTTGAACAGAGTCAGTGAGGGGCTCTGCCTCACATGGACTGGGATTCTGTTCCATAGTGTAGGGAGTCTCTGGGTGATGAATCTGTCCCTGCAGCATGTCCTATTTATATCCATGTTGAGGTTTAAGTCTCTTGCTCTCGTGGCTCTGATGGATTTGGATTTTTTGAGGTGGAGCATGTCCATTAATTCCGGGTTGGACATGGCCTTGTATGTCAGGCACAGATCACCTCTGAGCAGACGGTATGCGACTGAATAGAGCTGGAGTTCCTTCAGTCGGGCATCGTATGACATATGTTTGAGCCCCTTTATCCTTTTGGTGAGGAACTTTTGGGGTCTTTCCAACTGCTGCAGGTGTCGGGTAAGGTACATTCGGAATGGGGCGTTGTACTCAATCATTGGTCTGATAAGTGAAGAGTACATGGGTACAATGACCTCTCCTGATCTGGATGTGAATCCCTTCATGATCAGGTGGGCAATGTAGAAGGTCTTCCTAACCACTTTGGCAATGTGAGTGTCAAGAGAGGTTACTGTCAACTTGGGTCCCCAGGTCCCTGATAACTTCTTCCGTGTTTAATGGATTACCACCTATGTGGTAATTAGGGGTTACCTTGTTTTTCCCAAAGGGTATGACTATACATTTTTGGCATTTAGCTTAAGGCCATGGCTCTGGCACCAGTTATCCATTTCTATGAGACCTTTCTGGAGGATGTCTGTGTCTGATGGAGTGTCAATTATGGTGCCCAGTTTGCAGTCATCTGCAAATTTTGTCAGCCACAATTCCCCTATGTTTGCCTGCACTTCAGAAAAATAAATGCCGAACAAGAGGGGGCCCAGGACTGAGCCCTGTGGGACACCGCTCGTGACCGGCTTAGAGTCTGACATGGCACCAGCAACTCTAACCCTGTGTGTTCTGTCCTTGAGCCAGTTTGCAACCCATCTTGTGACATATGGGTTTACATCTAAGCTGGTGAGCTTTTCTATGATGCCCGAGTGGGGTATTGTGTCGAATACTTTTGCTAGGTCAAGGTAGGCTGTGTGAACTGCCTTACC
Source organism: Protopterus annectens (assembly GCF_019279795.1). NCBI lineage: Eukaryota > Metazoa > Chordata > Ceratodontiformes > Protopteridae > Protopterus > Protopterus annectens. The sequence continues at coordinate 509,522,016 of NC_056727.1, read as the reverse complement.
CTCATCAATGGCCTTAGTGACTGTTTCGAAAAAGTCGACCAAGTTCAAGAGGCAGGATCTGCCCTTGACAAAGCCAAATTGGGTAGGATCCAGTGTCTGTAGGTCCCCAATGTCTTTATTTATGAGTTCCATTATGATCCTCTCCATAGCTTTGCAGACAAGGCTCGTCAAGCTTATGGGGCGGTAATTTCAGGGTCCGTAGAAGCACCGCCTTTGTGGAGTGGGACCACAGTTGCCGTCGCCATTCTTTGGAGTGCATTATCCTGTAGTAAGGCTAAGATTAAACAGCAGCCTTATGTGTGGGTTTAGTTCCTCATTGAGTTCGTGTAGCACACAGCCGGGGACACTGTCGGTCCCATTGATGCTGTGTTTTTGCTTTAGAGAGAGCAGCTCTCACCTGGGCATCTGAGATGTTTGGGAGGCTAGACTCTGGTGGGATAGATATTTCTCCTTTTGGGGGAGGGAGGAGAAATTTGCACTGAACCTGTCTGCCAGTATGTTGGCAATGTCTGTGGGTTCAGTGATTTTTTATCATTTTGGACTAATTCTGAGCATATCTGGGAGTTTCCACCCAGGTTTCTAACATAGCTAAAGAAGGCTTTATGATTGTCTTTTGTGTCATTAGCGATTTTTCTCTCAAAGTTGGCCTTGGATGATTTTATGAGTGATCGTAGTTTTTTGCTAGTATTGATCAGAGATGCCTTCCCATTTAGGGATTTTGCTCTGTCATGTAGTAGCTTTCTCCTCTTGTTGTAGAGTTTGTTTATGGCTGGAGTCCACCAGACCGGGCGCCTGCCTTTGGTGGAAAAGGTCTTGATTTTATTAGGTATTGTTTGATCCATACATTCCTGGAGGTGCTCGTAGAAGGCATTTGTAAGGGTTTCAGCAGCGTGGGTTGTGGTTTCCACTGGCTCGGGGGCCTTGAAGGATACCACTCCAGTCTTAAGAAGTGTGAAGTTTGCTTTTGAGAAGTTCTTCACTGTGGTCTTTGCTGGGGGTGGGGCGGGATGTGGATCTCCAGTGAGATTAATTTATGGTCTGATCTCACCAATGAGGGATATACTTCCGTGTGGAGCATTTTGTCCCCATGTTTGTGATGATCAGGTCTAGTATATTTTCTCCTCTTGTGGGAATGGTGACTAGTTGTTCCATAGCATTTGAGTTTATGAACTCAAGGAACCTTTGGGCTAGGGTGTTGGGGCTTGAGTAATGTTCCCATTCTATGTTTGGGTAGTTGAAGTCACCCAATATGATGGTGTTTGGAGAGACATTTATACTCTCCAGTGTCTTCAGGAAGGCTGTGTGGGTTTCCTGAGTTTGAGAAGGTGGTCTGTAGCATGTTACAAACTGTAGGGCAGTTTTACCTATGGTTAATTGCACCTGGATGGTCTCCGATGCTTATGCGTTGCCACTAACCTGGAGGTGTGGGTATCCTTTATGAATATGGATACTCCCCTCCTTTTGTAGTTCGTCCGGATTTTGGGGCGGAACGCATGATATGAGGTATAACCTGATAGTGCTGGGGTGCTCTCAGGAGCCTTGAACCAGGTTTCAGTCACAGCACAAACATCGATGTTCTCCATACTGAGGAGGGCTTGAGTGCATCTTGAGGTTTAGACTTCTGGCATTGAGCAGTATTACCCTTAGATTTTCTCCATTTTTGTTTTCTAGGGTAGGTTTATCATTTGAGCCTTGCCTAAAAAAGGCACTATGGGGTGGCAAGAGCCTTTGCCAATATCTGGAAGCCCAGGGGTGACAGGTGCAAGCCGTCCCTTGCGAAGCAGCATGGCTTGTCAAGCATGTCATCCCAGGCAGACAGACATTGGATCCCCTTAGAATGACACCAGTAATTAAGCCAATTATTAAAGCTGATTATTTTGTCTCTGTATTGTGGCATCATTAGTGACTGCTTCTGAATAGGTATGTGCCTGACCTTTAAAAATAGCTACAGCCTTGGAAATATCTATTGAATGGTAAAGATATACTAAAAATGTGTGCCAGCTACAAAAATGAACATTCCGTAGAAACATGAACAGATATAGACAGCGTGTCTCTCTCACAGCACAAGGGCAGAGGGACAGCTTCAGAAATAAAATATTATAGACAAATGAAATAAACAGATCAGTGATTTCTAATAGCTACTTCCATGCCAAAGGACTAAATTGTGGTTTGAATTTGATTAGGGAGGACTGGAAGAAGCTGTACACTGCTGTTTTGTACAGTGTGTTAGTTTAATTGCCTTGCAAAAAATGTGTATTGTTAAATATGCTGTTTGCCTTAGGTAGGTAGGGAATTGTATGCTCTAATAAGAGATCAGGTTGAGCTGGGGCAGTATTACACAGAAGTTTATAAAGTGACACAAAAAAAGTGTTGGAAATAGACTATGAAGGGCCAGATTGTAACATAAAGACATATAATGTAAGGTAAATAGAATAAAAGACAAGCTTTACTCTGGCACAATTTGACTTTTCGGGTTGGAATGTTAATGGTGGTTGACAAAAAAAAAGAAAACGGGTTACAGGACAAGTTATTGACTGACAGTAGTAATGCATAGATAATGTTGCAAAAAACCTATCTGAATAACAAAGAACATGAACATTTTCTAAAGAAAAATGAGGATCATTTCTTTTTTTTAGTAGAAGGAGAGTGAAAGAAAGGTGTGTTCATATTAATTCAACTGGTATAAGTATAAGGACTGAGGAATAAATAAAGGGCTAGCAGGAGGACTTGTGCTGGGAGGTTGCTGTCAAGGTGTCAGAATTGTACTGGCTGCTTTATATATTCTACCAAAAGCAGTGAGACTAGATGTAAAGAATGTTGTGCGAGAAGTTATAGCCTCTCTTTAAAGACGTATGGTAGTAGCAGGAGTACTGCAGGAAATAAGAAGACTTCTGTGGTGGGACAGGATATCATGCAATACCAGCTGAGGGCAGGGTAGTTAGAGAAATATATGCATGTGTTTGAGCTTATTCCTATAAATAAGTAGGCCCTTGGGCCGATAGCCTAGTACCTGCCTATGAACCTAGAAGACAGAATGAAGTAGACTGTACACATTTTTCAGAAAAGTTTGGTACTTGGGAAATACTGTATACATATTACATATTGAAATAATATTGTAACATACTCTATACCATGAAAACACACAAAGTGACCTTATCTGAGCATGCACCTGTACAAATTAAGTTTTGTAAGCAAGTAAAAATCTATTGTGATAAATATTGGTGTTGACTGTATTTCTTCTAAAACATAAGCTATTTAATGGTTGAGTAAATCAAGCTATAACTTAAATGTTAACTTAAGGTGTAAAGAACTTGCAAAGAATTGGAATAATTGTAAACTGGCAATTAGAAATATGGTCACAATGAAAAAAATGAGATGTGAAATAACAGTCCCAGTAGGTGTCGAGAGGGCTTAAATTGTAAGGGATTTGCAGAATCAAAAAGCCTATGGACAATATGGTAAATGGAAATGATTGAAAAGCAGTTAAAGGAAGCAAGAATGTCTATGCAGGAGTACTTAGAAAACATGAATGCAGAGCAGTGCTTTTAAAGCAACTATTTTTTTACTGTAACCATAGAACAACCAACTTGGTAGACTCAATGTTTAAGGTTACTAAAGGTTGACAGGATGGTAACCAAAGTCAGGAAATATGTAAGTGGTAGGGTAGAAGCTGACTCAGGAAAAATGATGAATGTAATTGTTACAGTACACTATATAGACAAGATGTAGAGGTTGAGAGTGACATGCAGGAGAAGTTAACATTTTTAGGTGACTGCAACTTCATCAGTTAATAGATATGGAAGGCATGGAATTAACATTTAAAAATAAAGGAAACCAAAATTAAAGAAGCAATGAAAAATCATAACACCAGGAAAGTGCTGCTTAGCAGTAGAAGGATCAGGGGATAAAAAGTCTGACTGGTACTTTTTAACAATATTTCCTGGGTGGGGGTATACCTTGACTGAGAAAGAAGCAGTAGTGGTAGTGACCTCAAAAGAGGGAAAGTTCCCTTGATCCAAAGTCATACAGACTCATTCTGATTCTGAATCGTGACTTCAAAGTGTGTGACAGTTTTTGACTAAAAGTGTGCAGAGAGATTGCCTTGAATAATAGACCTGGATCGGATATGAGTGGAGAAATACTAATAAGAAAATAGCTTGTTTTGCAGAAGACATCATATTATATGTAGTGCATGGAACACTGTGATTATGCTGCAAAACTGTAAAAAAGAAGAGCCTTCTATGCACTAGTGTAGCGTGAGATCTGAATGGAACTGTGCTTTCAGAGGTGTTTAACAATTTTAACAAACCCCCTAACAGGTGTGACAGTCTGGTATAAGGGAAGGGGCGTTCTTTCGGTCCCTGGATATCTTTACTCCTGTGTTCACAGACGTTTGCAGACATTAGTTTGTAAGTAACTTATTTAAATTAGGGCAGTATTTTAAGAACTTCCCTGATTTGTGAGGCAGCACTACCCAAGTGCTTAAATGGCTTTAAAAGCCAGTAAAACACATTTAGTTTTTTTCTTTCTTTTGTAACTGATAGTAAATGGAGTAGATAAGACTCCATGCCCTGCAAAGAGTTATGATTGTGTCTCACGGATCATTACCTGTTGCGTATTTTCAGCATTGATGCCAAGATTCATCTCTCCAGGTGAATTTCGTGGCATCCATGTCTCAAACATATAATAAAGTGGCTAAGATCTGAGACACAATCGTAACCCTGTATGTTGCCATTCCAGAAAATATTTTAGTTTATCAAAAATATTGTTTATTAAAATATAAAGTAAATGAAGCAAATGTTATAGTAATGAATTATGCCCCAACACATAGCTTGGTGTAAAGTTTTCCCTTTTTGTAGGGTTATGAAAAGAATGAGATACTTGGAAATTTGGCTGAAACTGGATGTTCAGCAAGTGGGTAAAGAAATGTGGGAAGAAATTACATAAAAAATGTACAAGTCAGACAAGAGTTTGGGATTCTTTATGAAAATCATCAAGATAAAAGTGATTAAGATGATTTCAGTCTTGCTAATTGTTTATGTAGGTTAAGCTTGTGTGTCTCAACCAAGAGATCAGACGTGGAAGGATATACAAAAGGAAATTGGGGATAATTGGGACAGCAAAAGAGAAAGATCACAATAGGAAACAACAGTACTGGCATAAGAATGGTGTGGTTTGGGACTTCAAATCTGGAATACTATAAGGCCATGCAACTTAGGTTAATGTATTGGATTCAGGTCATTTGTGCCCAGATGGAAGCACATGATAGTCGTATAGTGCTTGATGAGGTAATGGCAGGATTTCAAGTGGGCATTTGGACAGATCGAGGAAAGGGAATATAAAGAGTATTACTTACAGCCTTGCATACATAAAATATTAAGCACGTCTTTAAGTTAAAGGAAGTTTAACATTCTCCAGGTGAGATATTAAACAAAGGCAATATTTAAACGATCCCAAACCACCTGTAAAAAGAGTAGGGGAGATTCACCGATGGCTCTGGCCAAATTTACCTTAATCAGTATGAATATCACCTTCAAAGGAGGCCATTAGTCTACCAGGACTAACCTGGTCAACAAAGTGTAAATAATTTAAACTACAAATAACTAAATAAATAAATGCAACACCAATAGGTTATACTAAATATAGTAATAAGAAAGGTACAGAAAAATGTAAAACATTTGGGAAAGAAAGAAGATTCTAGGAGTAGATGATAAAAGGAGATGGGTTATAAAATGGAATGAAGTAGACATTTTTTTGGTTATTAAACTGAAATCAGCTTCTGCATGTACAGATCTGATGTTGGAGTACAAATAAGATATTTAGAGGTTGCATGGTAGTTGTGTTAAACCACAAATATTAATTTTATAATTGAGGACAGAACAAAAATAGCAGACAGGAAAAAAATAAGTAGAGCATATAAGGCAATATTGGATTTAAGAAGACAGTACAGTAAAGGTTTAAAAAAGCATGGAGTGAATGATTGATATCTGTGGAGTGAAATATGTCCTAATCCTTTGAATAAAAATAGAATTTTTGCATGGAAATGTTTGCCCGAATATTTCTACACCCCTGTGAGATTTGAAAAAAACATTACTGCAGAAAAAAAGTCATATGTTGGGGATGTGATGGTTTAAAAAAAATTTTTTTTGAAGCATATATTTTAGAAATGTGTGGACCTGTTTCAGTACAAAAATGACTTCATTAATATGTTAAAGTCTTGTACTTGAAAGTGAATTTTACCTCTATATAGAGATTCTTTTGTTAAGCTTATTAAAAAATAGTGTGTACTAAAGAGGTGAAAGCATTGCTATTTTTAGTATTGGTAGTGTGGCTAAGAAGGCTATAACATCCCTTTTCATCCTGACTATAGATGTTTTGTTTGTCTGGATCACATCATCGGTTTTGTCTGGATCACATCATCAGTTTTCTTCCTTACCCTTTGAAATATCCAGTGCACCAAGAGTACAAGAGTGTTCACAAAGTGTTGCTCATTGCAGGCTTCAGTGTGTGCACATTTTTACACATTTAGAAGACTTGCTTATCTTTGTAGAGTTTTTTCAAAGTTTTAGGAATTTCTCACTTGGGAGATGGATCTCTTAACAAGCTGGGATTCTAAGAGAACGTTCAAAAGTCCTTTTTTTTTTTTTTTGACTCCTTCACCCGGGATTGTGTTCTTGGGGTGTCTACTAGACACCTCCATTCAAAGAGTTTTTATTCCACAGGAAAAGTAGATCTATATCTAGATCTAGTTCTCATGTTTTCCACTTTTTCACTGCAGAAGAATACCTCAGGATTTTGGGTCTCGTGGCATCTGTGAATGTCGTGATACCCATGGCAAGAGTCCACATGAAAAAAATACAATGGTATCTGAAGTCTCTTGGTCCCAGCAACAACATCCTTTGTTTTTTCAAATCCTAGTGCTTGGCTTTTTCAGTAGGGTATTTACTTGTTGGAGATGGCAAATATCCCTAAATGTGGGTCACTCCTTTTTCTCCCTGTTCCAAAGCATTAAGTCACCACAAGTGCCTCGGACTTTGCTCGAGGACCAATTTCAGGAGGAATGAAAGTGCATGAGGTATAGAACACCAAGGACAGATGCAAGAGCACAAATATTAAAGTTGCTTGCCCTGATCCAAGGCATCTGTCTGAGTCATCATTGGTTCCTGGGACCTCTTCAAGTTGTTACACACAATACCACAATACTGTGGTTCATCAGCAAGCAAGGAGGAACCAGATTGTGCCCCCTTTGCAGACTAGCTTGTGATATAGCTTCATGGCACAATCTCACTCTGCAGGCATCTTAAATTGGGTGGCAGACAGGCTGAGCAGGTCAAGGGCAGACCCTCATGAATGCAGACTAGATCAGGAAGTTTTCCAAGATTTGATCCAGCTGTGAGGAGCTCCTCGGGTAGATCTATTTGCCTTCTCTCTAAACAATCAGCTGTCAAGATTCTGCTGTAGAACTCCATGCAACAAGACCTAGAATGCAGATCCCTTTTCTTTTTCTTGGACAGGAATGTCCCTATATCCTTTTTCACCAATATCCAGGATACTTCTGAAGATTCAGAAGGAATTTCCCAAGATCATATGGATGACTCCTTTTTGTCCCAACCAACAGTGGATGTTCTTCATAGTCAGTGTTACAGTACTAATCCTTGAATATTCCTGCCTTGCAGAAATCTGCAGATGGCACATTTTTCTGTAGTCTTTTCATCATTGCCAGCTGACTGACATCAGGGTATGAAAGGGGCATCTGTCAGCACCATCATCAGATGTCCTTCAAGGATGCATCTGCAGTCATCACATATAGTCTTTCTTGCCGTGTGTGTGCAGAAGCAAGCAATTCATAGTGCTGGTCGGCCAGCTCCTGTAATTCAGATGTCAGATAAAATTAATAATTGGGGAAACAAATACCTCATAAGGATTTCCACTCTTTACCCCTCCCCCTGTGCCCCCCAGACACCGACATCTCGCCTGTTCAGCTTAAGGACAAGGACCGACGACGCGCGGGGGCAGCGGTTTCGCTGAAACCCTGAAACAGAGTCCTTGGTACTTCCCCCTCGAAACGCTCATCCGTTCAGAAACTGGTGTCTACACCATTCCTCTAGACAAAACTACCATCCATGTCCATAAAGGCATTCACCAGGGCTAAAGCTGCTAAACACACAAAAGCTATGCCTCCCAGAGTTATTCCTCAGGCTACAAGTTCACAGATTCTAACCTGGCCCAGGGTTGAGCCCTCTGATCCCTCCTCAGAGAGGCCTCTGATGGCTCTGCTCTGATTCCTGGAAAAGATTAAGAACTTTTCTGCATTTACCTCAGCATAGATCTTTGGCTATTCCTCCTGTTTTGAATGTCATTGATGATGTGTACTCTGAGTCTAGCATAACCCCTGACACTCTTCCTCCGGCCCCTATCAAACCCGATAGGTACTACAGGGTCCCGGACTCGCATAATTTTCTTTACAAAGCCCACTCTGCTGATCCAGAAACTATTTCCCAGGGCCCTAAAGGGGTTGCAGTTGCCACCACTAAAATCTGAAAGGGAGTCCATTGCTTTAGAGAGATGGGGTAAAAAAGTGTATACTTCTGCCACTCTTTCTATGAGGGCATTAAATTGTCAATTTCCAGTACCAAGAGTATTTGTTAGATGAATTGCATAAGAAACTGTCTTCACCTGAACCCCTAGATCGCAAATCACTTCAGGATGTGGTACATAACTCCCAGCAGGTTAGCAACCATTTCTTGCAGTGTGGTTATGATGCATTGGAAGCTTCATGTAGGTCAGCTATGACAGGTGCAGTCATTGCTTGGCTGAAGGAACAATCCCTGCCAGTCCATGTTAAAGCTAAGCTTCTGGATGCTCCACTGGAAAAGCAAAAGTTATTTGGCTCCACTGCTCAAGAGGTCTTAAAGAAATTTGAGGAAAAGGCAAAATCTGTACAAACAATCAAAGATTTTCTACAAGTCCAACCACCAAGATTCAGCAGAAATTGGCCTACCAAGAATTGGTTCTTTCCGGACACAGAAAGATTTCAGAGAGGCAAGAACAGGCATGCCAGAGGTAGAGGGCAAGCTAGAGGCTCCTACAGAGGATGTCAATGGCAGCCTCCCAACCAGAGAGGTAGTGCAGGACCTACAACAGCTGCACAAGGACAGACTCAATGACTTTGCTTTGACTCCGCCAACCAGGGCTCAATTAAAAGCACCTTTTATTCTCAGAAAATTGCCACAGTATTACAAGAGACAAATGGAAACTGCAAATAATAGACAAAGGATACAGGTTCCATTTGCTTTGAAACAAATCTCCTACTTAATGCAAATGAAAGCTATAGAAAAGGTTCCTCTTTCAGAACAAGGCCAAGGATTTTATTCCAGACTATTCCTTGTTCCAAGAAAAGAAAATCAATGGAGGCCTATTCTCGACTTGTCCGCACTGAGTACTTATCTCATTGTGCCAAAATTCAAAATGCTGACTCTCCAGCAACTCCCCATGCTGGGCAAGGGGTCTTGGCTGGTGACTCTAGACCTCAAGGAGGCATACCTGCATGTCCCTATCAGACAAAGTTGCAGAAGACACCTCAGATTTCTTGCAGGTTCAGAGCATTATCAATTCTCAGCATTGCCCTTTGGCTTATCTACTGTGCCCAGAGTATTCACGAAATGCCTGGCATCAGTAATTCTGGATGACTGCCTTATACAAGCGAACAGCCAACAAACTTTGGTAAAGGACTTGGATTATGCCATCCACCTACTGCAGGCCTTGGGATATACAGTCAACATTCACAAATCAAGACTTGTTCCATCCCAAAGAATAACTTGGATCTAGACACAACCACCCAAATGGCTTTCCTCACAGAGGAAAAACAAAGACAACTACCGGATTACTTCAAGAATCTGACAAGACAAACTCAGCTGGCTGCAAGGAAAGTCCTGCAGGCCCTGGGTTATATGGCATCTTGCATTCTTCTGATTCCACAAGCAAGGCTGCATATGAGGAAACTACAATGGTACCTAAGGAGTTTATGGACTCAGCACAGTCACAGCTTAGAAACTTTGATCCCCCTCATTCCATGCCTCCAAAAGGAATTTCTGTGGTGGGCTCAAGCAAGCCAGTCAAACAGGGGTCTGCCCTTCAGCAAATCAATAATAGCCAAACCATTACAACCCGCGCTTCAGACCACGGTTGGGCAGATGTATTCAAGGACTATGGTCACAAAAGGGAAGGAAATGCTGGCATTGATACATGCAATCGAGGCCTTCAAACTTTCTGCATCAAGGCCACCTGCTAATAAGGACAGACAACACCACAGTTATGTGGTACATAAAAAAGCAAGGAGGCACCCATTCCTACCCTCTTTGCAGACTGGCAATGAATCTATGGGAACTTTCCTTGAAACTCAATATACAGCTGCAATCTCAGTTTGTGCCAGGAAAAGACAATGTACTGGAGGACAGCTTAAGCAGAAATATCATGGATGCACATGAATGGATGCTGCACCCAGACATCTTCCTACAGATAACACAATCATGGGGAAGGCCGGACATAGATCTTTTTGCCTCCCCCCACAATCATCAGCTGGAGAAATTCTGCTCAAGGACATACCATCCACAAGCATGGAAAGTGGACGCCCTCTCTTTCAGCTGGAGAACTCTAACAGTGTATGCATTTCCACCTCTTCCATTACTGACCAAGGTCTTACTGAAGATCAGGACAGAGCAGCCAAAAGTGATTCTGATAGCTCCGGACTGGCCAAGACAGCACTGGTACCCACTGTTAAAAAGCATGTCAAACCATGGCCTCTTCCTCAATGGCCACTTCTCCTGACTCAGCACAATTACAAAACTCTGCATTCCAACCTGAAAACCTTGCAACTAACAGCCTGGAAAATACCTTGACTCCTCCTCAGGATAAGCTATCCAAGAGAGTGAAGGATATCATCATGGGCTTCGCTGGCCTTCCACAAGAAAGGCATATTCAGCAAAATGGAAAAGATTTCACACTTGAGTGATGAACATGGCGCATATCCTGGAATACTTGGCAGAAATGCTCCACAAGGGCCTGTCTTACTCTTCCATTAAAATTCATGCTTCAGCAATTTCAGCAGAGTACAATACTGATCCACCTGTCTTTTCTCATCCTCTCCTAAGACAGTTTCTAAGAGGAATTAAAAACATCCATCCTCCAAGGTAACCTCCAGTGCCTACTTGGGACCTTAACTTCGTGTTGGAAAAACTAACTCTGCCCCCTTTGAGCCAGCAGCATCTGCAGAACTACAGTTCCTGTCTTGAAAGACTGCCTTCCTTCTGGCCATAACCTCAGCAAGAAGAGTATCGGAGTTACAGGCCCTCATGGCAGTACAGCCATTTCTTATTTTTCATCAAGACAGAGTCTCATTGAGAACCAATCCTTCATTTATGCCAAAGGTGGTATCCAGGGTCTCATTAAACCAAGCTATTCACCTGCCTGCCTTCTTTCCAAATCCACAAAACAAAGGGGAGAAACTTCTGCACACCCTGGACATACACAGACAGTTGCGCTACTACTTGGACAGAACTAAAAGCTACAGAAAAACTGACCAGTTGTTGGTAGCATATGCTGCTAGTGCACAAGGGAAAGCAATTTCCAAACAGACAGTTTCAAAATGGATAGGGAATTGCATTCGTTTTTGTTACTCCTTTCATGGAAAAACTGTGCCAGCTAACATTAGACCTCATTCCACCAGAGCCACAGCCACCTCCACAGCTTTCTTAAGAGGACATTTTAGAAGCTGCTACATGGAGCTCCGTGCATACATTTTCCAAGCATTACAATTTACCTTTATATTCCAGATCCAGAGCAGGCTTCTACACCATCCTTTACATAGATCCTCCACCCCAGATTGGCTACCCATATGTGCCGTGATGACTGCAGATGCATCCTTGAAGGACATAGTACAGTTTTGTACCTACCATAAATGTAGATGTCCGATAGGTATGCATCTGCAGTCCAAACCCTCCCTCCTTCCCCTCTTTGGTATTTATTGGGTATTTTTCCCTCTCATAGCTAGCTGGGGTTATCTATTATGGTGCATATATGTATATATATATATATATATATATATATATATATATATATATATATATATATATTTTTTTTTTCTGTGCATGTTTGGAATTTATTGCATTTCTCCAAATTTAGCCTGAGGGCACCTGGCATCTGGAGCAAGAAACACTGAGAAGGGCTGCCTGAGGCAGGACAACCCATATGTGATGACTGCAGATGCATACCTATCGGACATCTGCATTTATGGCAGGAACAAAACTGTACTTTCTTTATAGACATTCAGTCCTGTGCACCTTTACATGTACCAAATACTCGCAGTCCATCAACCGTTTCGTTTTCTGCAGAGTTTCTACAAACAAATTTCTGATAAGGTGCCCCATTGGGGGTTTCTTTTTTCTAATTAATCTTGTGTGGGAAGCAAATATCAGATAATACTTTCATTCTTTTTGTGTGTTTTGTTTAGGGCTTTTAGCACATCATTTTCATTTGTCATGATTGTACTAGATTTATGACTAAGGCCCTTAAGCACAGGATCAAAGTCCTTGTGGCACATATGGAATCCTAAGACCTAGTTCCTGATACTGGTCCACCTTACTCAGCTTTTATTACTACTTTACCAAAGAAACAAAACAAAAAGCCTATAGAAAAGGAGACTGCAGATGATGTCAATCCTTCTGCATCTGTGTCCAAGTTGACTGTTAACTCTGGTGAGGTGGTTTTGTAACTCCAAGGTCTGATGACTACCAGGCCCAAGCCTTCAGGTGTGGGGACCCCTTGTGGGGGCCACCATGGCAGCAAACCACTTAACTTTGCTGTTTCTGATGTCTATGTTGATTGGGTCTGAGGTCACTCAGTAAGCCTCTGCTTCAGGCATCTAAATATCTTTTACAGAGGGAGGTGGTTCATTTTCCATGATTGTTCTACAGGTACTCATCATTAACCTGGACAAAGGCTGACATTGCCTGACTGTGGACTGAGTCCTATCCTGCTTAAACAGGCATCTAAAATAAAGAGACCAGTAAGCCAACCTCAGTCTCCACTCCAGTTGTCTGCTATGACTACCCATGTCAAAACTGAAGGCAACATTTAAATTGCTCAGCTATGACCTTTATGAAATCTAGGGAGACAAGCCATGCAATACAGACTACTTATGTTGCCTGTCCCAGTAAAAGACCAAGGGATGTCTCTTTTCAATAGATGTCTTATTCTTCAAGATCTGAGGGTGAGGACGAATTATCTTATTCTGAACCACTCCCCCCACATTCCTATCCTTATTCTGACTCCGATGATACCTTTTCCTTTGCTTCCCCTCCCCTCTAGGGAAACTAACAAGATATAGCTATAGCAGCACTCCAGAAGTCTTGACTGAGCTCACTTTTGCAGTATTCCTGACATATGGGTTTTCACCGCTGCTGTCCAGACAGGGTGCCAAAGCTTTACCTTCCCAAGGTCGTATGTCTGATACATGTCCTAAGCTCATAAGCATAGGGATATATAGACAGATGTACAAGTGTGTACCTCAGACTGTCTTGCTGCCAGCCAGAATTCAGGTTGTGCATCTGTTAGACTGATCACCATTTGGTCATTGGTACCATTGCTTTGCTTGGTCATTTACTTAATGAGTTCCCCATTGGAGAACCTTTCTTTGCCTTTTTTGCTTACAGTATTTTTGCAAAATTTTAGATATTGGGTAGGAGGGATAAGAGTGTGTGTGTGTGTGTGTGTGTGTGTGTGTGTGTGTGTGTGTGTGTGTGTGTGTGTGTGTGTGTGTGTGTGTGTGTGTGTGTGTGTGTGTGTGTGTGTGTGTGTGTGTGTGTGTGTGTGTGTGTAGTAGGCAGATTCTGTACAAGGACTTACATACTAAATGACTTTTCTGCTTAAGCCCAGAACACAATTTCAAAGCCTGTTCCATTTGTCAATAGTTTGTTCCCAAAACTCTTAGGTCGAGGCTTTCCTCTCTTAACACCTTTCTAGAAACTCAGCATTTTAAAATCTTGGCCAAGTCCAAGATCGTAGAAACTGCATCCTCAGATGTCCCTCTACTGCCAAAGAAAAAGGCGTAGGCCCAGAAATAGGCAGTCTTAAAGTTTTGGATTTCAATGTACCCACTGAGGTTGCAGAACCCATGGTACATCAGGTTACCTCTCAGTTGCTCACTACCAAGACTTCGTTAGAGGCTTCTGAGGTCTTGTAGACTGTGAATACTTCAGATGAACCGTGGCTTATCATTTCCAAGGGCCCTCATGACGTTCCTCAAATATTAGGGAGGAGATGACAGGAAATTTAATGAAGAGATGGCAGGGTTCCAAACCTCCATGTCTCATCCAGGTGGACATCACATCAAAAAAAGAAGAAGAAAAAAAAGACTAGGCATGTAGCCTCTCTACAGCTGCTAGGGAAAAAGGACTGGATTGATTTTTCCAAGGCTTGTTTAAAGCTGTCATGGTGCTGAAACCTCTTCCTTTGTCTCCTCAGCCACAGGCTACACTTCAGAAGCCTACCATTGCATCATCTTCTGAGGAAGAACATGGTTACGATTCAGACCATTCTTTAGACTATTCCTCTCAGTTATACTCACCAGGGCAAATCTTTGAATGAAGAGGATTCCCTTTCCCCAAATTCTTCTATTGAGAAAGCTTCATTCGGAGAAACTGTCCAAAATATAATGAAACATTTGAATGACATTATCAGTAGTAGTACTACAGCCCCTTGGAAATGAGCACTCCTGCCCCTTCCCCAGCCCTTCTTGTACTTGAAGCTGACTCTCAACCACCTGCTCCAAAAAGAACAGGGTGCCTGACCCTTCTGCAGAGTCTCTCTTTTCAAACAAACCCTCTAACGTCCTGGTTATTGTTAGTGCATTACCTTCAGACGAGGATAATAGGGCTATGGATATGTAGGGAAAGAAGGTATGCACCTCTTTTAGCCTAGCTTTTATGGCTATTAACGGTAAGACACGAATGACCAAATATTTGATTTCTGTACTTCAGTCCTTGAATAAGATAATGGTGGACCCTTAATATGCAGAATCAAAGAAACAAATGTAGAATATACTTTCTTAGGCCACCCAAATAGCCAGACACAGCATTAAATGTAGTTATGATGCTGTGGGTGTATCTTGTAGTGCAGCAGCTACTGGGTCCATTGTTTGCAGATTTTTATATGGCTACGTAGCCAAACTATTCCTGAGGACTTCAAATCAAAACTTTTAGACTCCCCCTTAGACAAAGATTTTTTTGTTTGGTCCTCAGGGTGCCAGTCTATTCCAAATTCTCGAAGGTCAAGGTAAGACTTTGAAGGATTGCAGGCAGATTCTACTGTCCACAGTTCTTAGGCACAGTAGGAACTGCCATCTAAATTTGCATCCTCCCTCATAAGGAATCCTACGACAACTCAAAAACACAGAAAAACTCCTAGAAAAAGGGTATTCTGGCAAAACCTCATAGAAAATCTTCATCTGAGAGGCTTCCATTTAGCAATAAAAATATGCGACTACCTTCACAACTGCTTCATTTGCCCTCTACTCAACTTATCCCCTTTCCCAAAGACTATCACTCTCTCTCTGGCCTTTTGGGAAACGGTTACCACAGACAAATGGGTTTTGTCCATCATCAAGGATAGTTTTGCCATGTCCTGGGTAAATATTCCTCCACTGAAAGGCATGCTACATGCTCCTCACAACCAGCTTTCTTTACTTTTCCCTATTACTCAAGATCTCCTGAATCAGCGCACCACTGAACATGCAGCAAAAGACTTTATGGGAAAGGGCTTCTACTTCAGAATATTTCTGGTGCCAGGTAAAGGAAAAGGGAAGTCCATCCTAGACCTTTCCATTCTCAACACATTCTTGAAAGTATCATCTTTCAAAATCCTCTTTCTGTTGGTCTTTGCTAGTGTTCCTGGACCTGAAGGATGCCTACCTGTGCACATACCTGTTCTTGTAGGAAATTCTTCAGGCTTTTTTCTGGCTCATTGCACTTTCAATTTACTGCTTTGCCTTTTGGTGTTTCCATAGCACCAAGGGTGTTCACAAAGTGTTTAGCACTAGTGGTAGCATTTTGCTGTACCCAAGGAGTTAAAATATTTCCTTATGTGGATGACCTGATCCAAGCTCTCTCCATAGTCGTCCTTTTCCAACATCTAGACTTCACTCTCCAACTACTGACAATTCTGGGATTCACAATCGACTACAAAAAATCCTACATGATTCCTAAGCAGGACCTGATTTTCCTGGGTTGTAGACTAGACATGCACAAAATTCATGCCTTCCTTCCTCACTAAAAAGTTCAGAGTCTGTCTAAATTCTTTCTAGGTCCCTCTTATGTAGCACACTGCACAGCAAGAGACATTAAAAGAACTTTGGGTTTCATGGCAGCCACTGTCCCAGTGCTTCCCTAGCCAGACTTAACATGAGGAAAATAGAACGGTATGTGAAATTTGTGTGATCCCAGCACTCCCTCTTCTTGGACATCCCAATCCTTCTCCTCCCTTGCCTCTAAAAAGAGCTACTTTGGTGGAAGGAGCAAGTCAATATTGACCCAGGATATTCCTTCACACCCCCCTCCTCCTTTTCAAGAAATTCATGCAGACTGTTCAGACAGGACATGGATAGATCACATCGGGTACAGGGCAGATGGTAACCACCTTTCTTGAAGGAACCCATCAATTTGATGGAAAGCCCTATGGAACTTCTGTCACCTGTGGAAACCCAGACCACTCCTAGTGTACACATACAACACCACAGTCATATGGTACATAAACAAACAAGGAGACACCCGTTCTTATCAGTTGTACAGGTTAGCACAGAAGGTATGGAACACAGCATGGACTCCACAGTAACAGGCACATAGATTCCCTTACAGGGCAATGTGCTGGCAGACTCTTTGAGCTACCCCTTGGAGGACCCCCCATAAATGGATCCTAAACGGACAAGTCTTCAAGACAATTGCTCGTCAGTGAGGCACACCACAGATGAACCTCTGTGTCATCAACTAACCAACCTTCATCTCTAACAGATGTTCTTCATGTTTCACTGTTGCAGTCATTACATTTGGGTAATCTGCTGGCAGGTTGCCCTCAGTCGGCCTGAATAACAAAGTCTTGGGTCCTGCGTCGGTTGCTGTGTCCTCTTCCATGACGTCCGGTCGTCAGGGGTATAAAACATGCAGCTGACGCCATTTTAATCGGTCTTTCTTGCCGTGCGGTGCCCGAAGCAGAAGCAGTTTGCACGTGCCGGTCGACCGACACCTGAAATTTTCATTTTCGAGTTTCAGAACCAAAGTCTTCAAACTAAAGCTAAGTACCCATTGGGGGAACTTTTTCTTGCTACTTACCGATGTCAGTAATAGTTAATAATTGCATTACTTGTGGGAAGCAAATACCTCATAAGGATTTTCATTTGTACTGTATTCCTTGCCTAGGCTTATCACAGCGTGCCTTGTTGTCGGTTTTGTGCTAAATTTAACCAACGCACTATTAAGCATCTGTATATTTTTGCTTCTAAATATTTTGGTTCAAGATTTAACTACCCTGAAATGTCGTAGGTTAGCAATCCGACTACAGGAATTCACAAAAAACGCAAGGAAAAAGACAGAGACAGACCGTCGAGGTCCAAAACCGGCAAAGCTTCTCCTAAGCCAGTCGCCGGTACTCAGTGAGATGATTTCGCAGCCCCCGATACCTGCTACTTTTGAGTTGCAGGCCTCTATTGAGACCCATTCGGAGTCCGGTATGCCACGAGATTCGCAAAGTATTGAACCCGTGGATGTCTCCCTCTTGGATGGGTCTGGAGCCGCTGAGCAGGCACTGGCTTCTGAGGGTGTTTTCAGGCCTCAACATTTTTATATTAAACCAACGCCATCCACAAAAACAAGGACAAAAATGATGACTTCTATGTCTAAAAAACCGATGCATGAGCCACGTGCTCAGGCCCCTATGCCTAAAAAACAAATGATCAAAATGGCTGAGGATTTAATTACCTTGATCAGGGGTCTAAGCAAGGCACTGATTATGAATCTTCAGATTCAGATCAGGTTTCCATTTCTTCTGATTCCTCTTCTGATCAGGAATTTTCTATTCCACCTTATGAGGATTCTGATGCAGAGGAAACCATCCCATCTGCATCTCTCTTTTGGAGAGACTTTGCATACTTTAAGGGAACATTTTCACTGGGCGAGTCAGGACTTCTCTGAATCAAAAAAGAGGCTTAGGGATTTCCTTCTTCTGCTTCAGCATAGGCCTTTGGCAACACCTCCTGTATTAAACATTGTTGATGTGTTCTCGGAATCAAACATGGCTCCTGATTCCCTGCCTCTGGCTCCTAGTAAGCCAAACAGATATTACAGGGTTCCTGACTCCCACAAATTTCTTTTCAAAAATCCTGCTGCTGATCCTGAGACTATTTCTCAGGGTCCCAAGGGTATTAAGGCTTCTTCAGCCAAAAATCCTACCCCTTCTGATAGAGATTCCAGGGCGCTGGATAGATGGGATAAGAAGGTTTATACGTCTGCAACCTTGGCAATCAGGGCTTTAAACTGCCAGTTTCATATGCTTAAATATCAACAGCATGTTATGGGCTTACTGAAACAGAAAATTATGTTGATTTCTGATTGTGTGGAAAATAGAGTTACAGGATTTATTGCATTCAGAAGAACAGGTTGGAAATCATACTTTGCAATGTGGTTTTGATTCCTTGGAGGCTTCTTGCAGGGCCGCCGTAACTGGATCTGTGATAAGAAGGCATGCCTGGCTTAAGGAGCAAAATCTGCCTGATCATGTTAAAGCTAAATTGTTGGATGCCTCTTTACAGCATGACAGTCTATTTGGTAATAAGGCAGAAGAGGTTTTAAAGAAAATGGAAGACAAATCTAAATCTATGCAAACTGTAAAATATTTCTTGCAAGTGCAGCCACCCAGGTTCAGTAGGCACTGGCCTACTAAGAATTGGTCCTTTCCTGTGTCCATTAGAGCCACTCAGGGCAAACCAGACGCTCATAAGGCTCCAGAAATCAATCAAAGGGATCTTACAGGTCAAAGCAATGGGGTGCCTCCACCTCCAAATCTGGAGGTAACAAAGCATAACCTACGGTAAGCAGTCTCAATGACTTTCCTCTACCATCTCCAAGCACTTATCTTTTGACAGCCCCCTTGGGGGGCAAACTAGCACTTCATGCTCAAAATTGGCAGTTAATTATCCAGGACAAGTGGGTATTAAGCATAGTATCCCAGCGGTACAGATTTAATTTCCATACTTTGCCAATTCCATACAGATGGCCAGATCTACCACAAAACCAGTGGGCACAGGCCCAGAAACAAGTCAAGTCCCTCATGGATATGGGGGCTATTCAACCAGTACCAGAAAAGGACAAAGATTTTATTCAAGACTTTTCCTGGTACCCAGAAAAGACTAATCATGGCGTCCAATACTGGACTTATCAACTTGAACACATTCCTGGACATTCCAAAATTCAAAATGCTGACTTTACAACAGCTCCTGCCTATGCTAGGTAAGAATGACTGGTTGGTAACTCTAGACTTAAGAGGCATACCTGCATATCCCAATAAGGCAGTAGATACCTCCACTTCAAAGCAGGTTTTGTGCATTACCAATTCTCTGCACTGCCCTTTGGCTTATCTACTGTGCCCAGGGTCTTTACAAAGTGCCTGGCACCATTAATTGCATTCTGCAGACAAAGAAACATTCAAGTGTATCCTTATCTGGACGATTGTCTCATTCAGGCGGAGGACAAGGACACTCTTCTTCAATATCTGGTGTTTGTAAAAAGGCTTCTAGCATGCCTAGGGTACACCATAAACGAAAAGAAATCACAACTGGTACCCTCTCAAATGTTTACATTCCTGGGTGCAAGCTTGAATACAGTTGCCCAGATGGCTTACTTCACGCCAGACAAACAAATGCAATTGACAATATACTTCAAACAAATGGCAGCAAAAACCCAGTTATCTGCAAGACAAATTCTGCAGGCTTTGGTATTCATGGCATCCTGCACTTTACTGATTCCATATGCGAGACTGCATATGAGGAAACTTCAATGGTACCTAAAAAGCTTATGGAGTCAACATTGTCACAGCCTGGAAACAATGATTCCTCTCATTCCCTGCCTACAACAGGAGTTTCTTTGGTGGGCAGAGACATGTCACCAAAACAAGGGACTGTCATTCACTCAACCCCCTGCCACCCAAACCCTAACTACAGATGCATCAGGCTATGCTTGGGGGGCCCACCCGGCAGGGAGATGCATTCAGGGCAAATGGAGCCCAAACCAAGTGCATCTACATATCAACCAGAAAGAAATGCTAGCTGTTCAGAATGCTCTGACAGCCTTCAAGGACTTACTTCACCCAGGACAACTACTGATAAAGACGGGCAACACTACAGTAATGTGGTACATAAACAGGCAGGGGGTACCCATTCATACCCCCTTTGCAGACTAGCCATGGCCTTGTGGAACACAGCCTTAACTTACCAAATACATCTTCAAGCTCATTTCCTGCCAAGAAAGCAAAATACTCTGGCAGATGACCTAAGCAGAAATCTTATGGACCCACACGAATGGAAACTGGATCCACAAATCTTCAGCATGTTAACACAGAAATGGGGAAGCCCAGACATAGATCTATTTTCCTCTCCCCAAAACTATCAGTTGGACAAATTCTGCACAATAACTCATCACAAAAAAGCATGGAAGGTGGATGCTCTATCCTTCAATTGGAAAATCCTATCAGTCTATGCCTTTCCCCCTCTGCCTCTACTCTCCAAGGCCTTTCCCCCTCTGCCTCTACTCTCCAAGGTCTTACTAAAAGTCAGACAGGAAAAAACAAAAATGATTCTAATTGCTCCGGACTGGCCTCACCAACACTGGTACCCGCTTCTAAGGAATATGTCACACCTTCCTCCGTGGTACTTGCCTTAAACACCTCATCTATTGTCTCAACAGAACTATCACATTCTGCACACTCAGCTCCAAACTCTGAATCTTGCAGCATGGCTAATCAACTAATTATTCAAACTGCACCTCTCAGTAAACCTGTGATGGATGTCATTTTAGAAGCCAGAAGGCCTAGTACTAGAAAATCTTATGCTGACAAATGGAAGAGATTCTGTGCTTGGAACCAAGCACAAGGAATAGACACAGCAAAGCCCAGTATTCCTCAGATTTTACAATATTTGACTGAGATGCTTGACAAGGGCCTATCTTTTTCTTCAATAAAAATCCATGCATCTGCCATCTCAGCTCATTACAACACAGAGCCTCCCCTCTTTTCTTATCCACTACTAAAACAGTATCTCAGAGGGGCCAAAAATTTAAGGCCTCCCAGGAGAGCTCCAACTCCAGCATGGGACATCAATTTTGTGCTGGAAAAACTCACCCTGCCTCCTTTTGAACCAGAAGCTACTGCTGATGTAACATTTCTTTCTTGGAAGACAGCTTTTCTTTTAGCAATCACTTCAGCTAGAAGGGTTTCAGAACTACAGGCTCTCATGGCAGTGGAGCCTTTCATTATTTTTTACCCGGACAGGGTGGCCCTCGGGTCCAATCCTTCATTTATACCTAAGGTGGTATCCAGTGTGGCTCTTAACCAGACCATTCACCTGCCAACTTTTTTCCTAAATCCGCAGAACAAGGGGGAACGGAGTCTGCATTCATGATTTACACAGGCAACTAAGATTCTACTTAAACAGGACAAAATCTCTAAGAAATTCTGAGCAACTACTTGTAGCATTTGCTGCAGGATCAGAGGGGAAGGCAGTATCAAAGCAGACTATTTCTAACTGGATAAGCCATTGCATTTGTTTCTGCTACTTGTACCATGGTAAACCGGTGCCTAAGGGAATCCGATCCTGTTCCGCCAGGGCTGCCTCTACTAAAGCAGCTTTTCTCAGAGGGGTACCTACCAGAGACATTCTAGAAGCTGCTACTTGGAGCTCATTTCATACGTTCACAAAGCATTATCATTTACCCCTCTTCTCTAAATCCAGGGCAGGCTTTGCCACTGCAGTCCTGCAGGGCCTTATAGCTGCTCCTAATGCTGTTTAGTTCCATCCTCCCATCTATAGCTTTGGGATTCTACCCAAATGTAATGACTGCAACAGTGAAACACGAAAAACATAGTACAGTTGTGTACACTTGCCATAAATGTAGATGTTCGAGTGTATTCACTGTTGCAGTCTGGATTACCCACCTGCCAGCCCCCTTTCTATACCTTTTCTTTCCTTCACTATACTCAAAAGCCCTTGTGGTGTATTTGCTTTTAGTTGAAGGAAAATTTTATGTTTTCTAAAGTGCATTTATATATTTTCAGTTTTATATATATATTTTTTCTCCCCATTTGGGGGCACCTGACATTTAGGGCAAGAAAAACTGATTAAAATAGCGTCGGCTGCATGTTTTATACCTCTGATGGCCTGACGTCATGGAAGAGGAGACAGCAACCAACGCAGGACCCAAGACTTTGTTATTCAGGCCAACTGAGGGCAACCTGCCAGCAGATTACCCAAATGTAATGACTGCAACAGTGAATGCACTCGAACATCTACATTTATGGTAAGTGTACACAGCTGTACTTTCTGTACCGGGGAACTTTGTCCCTCAGCCTGGAGGACAGATGCCTTTTCCTTCCAGTGGACAGTTAAGTTCCTCTATGCCTTCCTCCACTACCACTCCTTCCAAAAATTCTTCTAATGGCACAAAAGGAAGCGCCAAAGTTTTTTATGGCTCCCTGCTGGCCAAGATGTCATTGATTTTCCCCGTTGTTTTACTTGACAAAGGGAAACTATTGGAAAATTCCACTACAGCCAGACCTTATCTCTCAACAAAAAGGATTGCTTGTCTATCCAGATCTTTCCTCACTCAGCCAAACTCTGTGGATAATAGGATCCTAAATCCCTCAAAGGCACCTATTTTCTGAGAAGACCAAAAGTAAGCAGGGAGACCCACTACAAGAAAATCTTACTTAGCTAAATGAAAAAGATTTTCTTATTGGTGCCACAAACAGTCAGGACCAACTCTTATTGCAGGTCCCTGCTATCCTACAATATTTTTATTTATTTAATTTTTTTATTTAACATTTGTTTACCTGGAAAGTCCAACTGGGACAGAGCCCATTTTCAGCAGAGACCCAGGGAGAAATGCCCCAGATGCATGTTTGTGGAAAGTAGGAGTAAAATGGAGCACCCAGAAGAAACCCACATGAATGTAGGAAGGACATGCAGACTCTGCCAGAAAGCACTCCAGCTGAGAATCGAACTGGAGAACCTCCTGCTATGAGGCAACAGCAGTAGCCGTGGCACCATTGTGCCACTTTTAGCTATTACTTTCAGGCTTGGCTTACATTTCCATCAAAGGTCATCTGTCTGTCATCAATAACCGCTTGCCTCTCAACCCCCCCCCCCTCTCATGACCATATCATAGGTTATGCTATTCCTGAGGGGGGAGTCCATCATCCTAACCCACCAGGGAAACCCATCTCTTCTAATTTGTATCTCAGATGTTCATTGTGTTACACTGCTGCAGTCATCACACTTGGGTTATCTTCCGTCAGGCGGTCCCGCAGCCGGTCTGAGTTCAAAAGTGTTGGTCCGGCGTCGGTTGCGGTCACTTCTTCCCTGACGTCAGTGCGACAGGGGTATAAAAGAGGCAGCCGACGCCATTTTCTTCAGTCTTTCTTGCCGCGCGGTGCCCAAAGCAGAAGCAGTTCGCAAGTGCCAGTCGTCCGACTCCTGACATTTTCAAATCGAATTTCAGACCAAAGTCTTCAATAAAGCTAAGTACCCCATTGGGGAACCTTTTCTTGCCTCAGACCGATGTCAAAAAATGTTAATAATTGCATTTCTTGTGGGAAGCAAATACCTCATAAGGATTTTCATTTTTATTGTATTCCTTGCCTAGGCCCAGACCACGACGTCACAGGTTGTCGGTTTTGTGGTAGGTTTAACAAACAAACTATTAAACGTTGGTTTGTTTTCGCCCGACATTATTTTGGTAGAAAATTTAATTATACCATGCCGTCGGAGCAACCGATGACCAGGATGCATAAAAAACGCAAAGATAAGGACAGGCAGCCGAGACCCAAACAAGACACTGAGGCCTCTGCTAGGCCAGTCGGCAGTTCTCCGGTCTTCAGTGAGGTGCCTACACAGCCCCTGACGACCGCTGATTTAGAACCCCAGGCTGCATCCTACTCCCAAGCGGAGATTGCTGGGCCTCCAGAGCCTTTATCTTTAGGCCCTTCCGATTCTATTGCTGAAGGGGATTCTGGTGTAGTTGAAAGGCCTTCAGTTGCTGAAGGTGTCTCCAGACCGACTACACTTACTATTAAATCCTATGCAAAGCTGAAAACTCCTTTAAAAGTAAGGAAGCCTGTACAACAGTCTCCAGTACAAGGCCCCATGCCTAAGAAACAGATGCTTAAAATGGCTGAAGACTTAATTACCATATCAGGGGTTCCCATCCCCCTCCTGACAAAAGGCCTAGACAGGAGGAGGACTACGCTTCATCTGATCAGGTTTCCAATTCCTCCGATTTTTCTGAGGAACAGGAATACTCTTTTCCCCCTTATGAAGACTCTGATGCTGAAGAGTCTATCCCTTCAGCATCTCCCCAAGAAGACTACTCTTTTGGGGAAACTTTACATACCATGAGGGAACATTTCCACTGGGAAGGCCAGGATTACTCTGATTCTAAGAAAAGGCTCCGAGAGTTCCTTTTACTACCCCAGCACAGACCCCTTGCTATTCCACATGTGTTAGACATTGTGGATGATGATTATTCAGAATCTAGCCTTAACCCAGATTCATTACCTCCTGCACCAGCCAATCCAGACAGATAATACAGAGTCCCTGACACACACAAATTCCTATATAAAAGCCCTGTTGCTGACCCAGAAACCATTTCCCAGGGTCCCAAAGGGGTTAAGGCCTTTTTTGCTAAAAATCCTGTACCCTCTGAAAGGGATTCTAGAGCACTAGACAGATGG
This sequence comes from Protopterus annectens, assembly GCF_019279795.1. NCBI lineage: Eukaryota > Metazoa > Chordata > Ceratodontiformes > Protopteridae > Protopterus > Protopterus annectens. Next base: position 509,496,975 of record NC_056727.1, on the reverse strand, counting down.
GGAAAGAAAGTATATACCTCAGCTACTCTAGCTATGAGGGCCTTAAATTGCCAGTTTCACATGCTGAAATATCAACAATATTTGATGTCTCAATTAAAACAAAAAATGATCACACACACAGGGCAGCCAGATTACAAGGAAATGCAAGATTTGTTGCATGCAGCAGAACAAGTGGGAAAGCATACTTTGCAATGTGGATTTGATTCATTGGAAGCTTCTTGTAGAGCAGCAGTAACAGGGTCTGTCATTCGTAGGCATGCTTGGTTAAAAGAACAAACTTTACCTGATCATGTTAAAGCAAAGTTATTGGATGCACCTTTACAGCAGGATGTTTTATTTGGTGTGAAAGCAGAAGAGGTTTTAAAGAGAATGGAGGATAAGGCAAAATCTATGCAGACGGTCAAGGATTTTTTACAGGTTCAACCCCCTCGTTGAAATTGGCCAACCAAAAACTGGTCCTTTCCAACTTCTGACAGACCACAGAGGGGCAAATACAGATGACCAAGGGGCAGAGGTCAGCCACAAGGCTCTTACAAGCCTCAACAATGGGGTGCCACAATCCAGAAAGGAGGAGAAGACAGGTCTCAAACTATCAAAAGACAATCACAATGACTTACCCCGCAGACTGCCAAGCAAATCCCTCTTGGCAGCTCCCTTGGAAGGAAAACTTGCACTTTTTGCAGGCAATTGGCACATCATCACAAAAGACAAATGGGTCCTAAATATTGTATCTCAAGGATACATGTTCCACTTTCACACTTTACCAAGGATAAAAGGAATGCCAAACCTGCCACCAAATCAATGGGCAGAGGCTGAAAGACAAATTACAGCACTCATGGACATGAGAGCCATTCAACAGGCTCCTACACAGGAGCAAGGACAAGGATTTTACTCAAGACTCTTTCTGGTTCCCCGAAAGGACAAAGCCTGGAGACCCATTCTGGATCTTTCAGTTCTAAACACATACCTGGAAGTACCCAAATTCAAGATGCTCACACTACAGCAACTTCTTCCTATGCTGGGCAAGAAGGCTTGGCTAGTAACGTTGGACCTCAAGGAGGCATACCTGCATGTCCCTATCAGACAAAATTGCAGAAGATACTTCTGATTTATAGCAGGTTCAACTCATTACCAATTCTCTGCACTGCCCTTTGGCTTATCTACTGCACCCAGGGTCTTCACAAAATGCCTGGCACCAGTAATTGCATACTGCAGACAAAGAGGAATTCAAATATATCCATACCTGGATGACTGCCTTATTCAAGCAGAAAGCAAGGACATTCTTTTAAAACATCTGGCATTTGTAAAAAACCTACTAAGTTGTCTAGAGTACACAGTAAATGAAAAGAGGTCAAAACTAGTCCCCTCACAAGACATAATATTCCTGGGTGCCAGCTTAAATACAACAGCCCAGATGGCTTATCTCACGCCAGACAAGCAAGGACAACTGACTCAATACTTCAAAATGATGGCAACAAAGACCCTGCTCCCTGCAAGAAAAATTCTGCAGGCCTTGGGATTCATGGCATCTTGCATACTACTAATTCCATATGCAAAACTGCATATGAGGAAATTACAGTGCTACCCGAAAAGCATATGGACTCAACACAGCCACAGCTTGGAAACAATAATACCACTCATTCCCTGCCTTCAACAGGAGTTTCTATGGTGAGCTCAGGCGTGTCACCTCAACAAGGGTCAGCCTCAATGATTATATTAATTTAAAATGTTTTTGAAATATAGATAGGTGTTTGAGACCATATGCATGTGATCCATGTGTGTTTTGTGTGAGGTGTACATGTGTGTACACATACATATTCATATCACTCTGATTCCCTTCAGAGACATGATATGATTTACATTATTCATATATATACATATTTTTTTTGTTTTATACATACATTACATTTTATATATATTATATTATATATATTTTGGTGTGTGTACTTGTATGTATATATCATCATTATTTTTATATTGTCATATATTTTTTACGACATATATATATATATATATATATTTTTTTTTTTCACATGTGTATTTTATATTTTCATAGTGACTGTTTGGTTCTATGCTTGTTGTGTGTGTGTGTGTGTGTGTGTGTGTGTGTGTGTGTGTGTGTGTGTGTCTGTGTGTGTGTGTGTGTGTGTGTGTGTGTGTGTGTGTGTGTGTGTGTGTGTGTGTGTGTGTGTGTGTGTGTGTGTGTGTGTGTGTATGTATGTATGTGTGTGTGGGTGTGTGTATGTATGTATGTGATTGTTGTGTCTACGTGAGCGAGGTCTTTGGATACGCATTTTATATGCTCAAGTTGATTATTATGCTATTCACACAGCATGAATTTACACTGCATTTTTATGACTGTATTTTTGCATTTAACACATATGTATGTGTATATATGTGTATATACATTCATTTGTATATATATATATATATATATATATATATATATATATATATATATATATATATATATATATATATTTTTTTTTTTTATTTATCATTTTTGTAGAAAATCACATTTGTTATTTTTTCAGTTTGATGGTCATGATGTCATTTCCTGTTTAGTAAGTTATTTAAGGAACTGGAAATCATTTGAAAATGTTTCTGAGGAAGTTCACACATTAAACAGTGGATGAAAGTGCTAAATTTTTGGCTTCTGGTTTACTTGGATTTTTGCCAGCAGGTCTGCAGTTCATTTTTAAGATTTTACCTGGATAAAACCAAATCCATTAGGAAATCTAAGCAACTCTTTGTTTCCTTCCACCCCAGAGCCCTGGGCAAGGCAGTCTCCAAACAAACCATTGCAGGCTGGATCAGAAAAGCTATTCGTCTCTGCTACTCCCACCACGGAAAATACCCCCAGTGGGAGTAAAGGCCCATTTCACAAGGGCAGTGGCCGCCTCCAAGGCTTTCATAAAAGGTCTGGACACGGCATCCACATGGTCCACTATCCACACTTTCACCGAACATTACAGACTTGACCAAATCTCCAGAGCACATGCAGGATTCATCAGGGAAATCCTACAGGGCTTTGTAGAATCCTCATCAGCATCCACCATCCTCTCCTCTATCTAAGCTGTGGTACTGTCCCACGACTGGAATACTGCCACATAGGAATAGGAGGACATAGAATAGTTGTATAAAATCTTACCATAACCATAGATGTCATTCTCTTCCATGTTGCAGTATTCTTTCCCACCCACCATTACCCCCTCTTCATTCTCCTTTATCCCCAGCTAAAACCGGGACCTGTCCATGCTACTGAAGGACACCATGGTGCCATGCCTGACCCCATTGGCATTCCTCCTGCTGGGCCTTCAAGTTCTGAGGATTGTGCGTGCAGATGTCACATTTAATGCCCCTGGTTTATGGCTTTACATCTGATGTCCCACGCATGCTGCAACAGCCAAGATGAAGATTTTATGTAGGAGCCGAGGCCAGGAAATCCCCATAACTACAATACTTCAACATGGAAGAGAAGGACATCTGTGGTTATGGTAACATTCTACACCACTATTCTTTCCTCAGCCACATACACATCTTCTTTCCCAACCCCCAAGAATGGGGGGATTCTACATTCTGTGGACATTAGACCACTGAGATTTTATCTTGGCAGAAATAAATCTGTCAGAAAGACTTCCAACTAAACTTGGATTTCAAAGGCCATCACCTTCTGCTATTCTTGCTATGGCAAGTCCTTGCCTTCCTCCCAAAAGCTCATTCCACTAGGGTAGTGACTTCCTCAATGGCCTGTCTGGACTGCAAGACTGCTCATCTAATCATTAGTCAACCACCCATCTGTTTGCCTTCTTTCAGCTCTGGCAATCACCCATATGTCAGGAATACAGCAACAGTGATTTCAGTCAGGACATAGTACAGTTGTGTAATAACTTACCATAACAGTAGCTGCCCTACTGATCACTTTTGGCAGTATTCTTTCCCACCTTCCTTTCTTTCAACTCCTACTTACTTCAACTTCCATCTTCTCCCCTTCCGCTTTAACCTGTACTCTGCTACACAGAAACTGGGCAGTTTACTAAGCTATTCAAGCTACAGCCCTTCTTAGCTGATCAGTCTCCTGCTTTCTGTAGTTTTCAGGCCATTGGGTTGGAGGTAACCTGAGGTGCACATTTGTATACCCCTACTCTTATGACCTGAGGTCCTGCATTGGATGAAGTACCACATGGAAAATAAAGCTTTGGTACCCTGCCTGGACGTCAGGGGTGACAACTCGTATGTCAGGAATACTTCAGTAGTGATCAGTAGGACATGTACTATTAAGTTCTTACACAACTATACTGTCTCCAGATATTTTCTGAAGTGTGGTTGCAGTGCTGTAGATGCCTCATCCAGTGAAGCTGTTACTGGCTCTGTTATCTGCAGGCATGCTTGGCTGAGAACCCTAGCCACTTTCTGACCAACTTAAGGCTGAACTCTTGAATGCCACATTGGATAAAGAACTTCTGTGTGGACCTCTTGCAGAGAAGATTTTCGAGAAATTGGATAAGAAAATGAAGCAAATAAAAACTGTGGAAGAAATTTGTCTCTAACCACAAGATATAAAAGGAATTGTCCTTTTAAGACCTGGTTACTGCCTCCTAGGCAAGATGAGGAGAGGCCTCCCCATTCTAAGGCCTAGACAGTCCAGAATATGGCAACTGGAGCAAAGCAATAGACCTGGGGGACCAAAAGATTCTATCCCCCCACCAAGACAACTGTGACCACACACACACACACACACACACCTTTCTAGACCAGTGGAGACGTATCACCTCAGATCAGTGGGTATTAAATATGACAGAAAAAAGGCTATCCATTCAGTTCAGAGAAAGGCCTCCCTTCTTATGAATGTGAAAGCCTCCAAAAGTCCAAGAAGCTCTCCTTCCCTTATCTTCCCAGAACTCTTTCAACAGGGGCCCATTCAGCCAGTCCCTGCTGGGGAGGAGGCAACAGGGTAGGATTTTTCTACTACCAAAGGAAGGAAGGAATGAACTTGTGGGCCAATTTTAGAGCTGTCAAAGTTGTATTGTTTAGGGGAGCACTCCTACTTCTCAACCCCATTCTCACTGAGGAAGTTAACTATCTGACTCACTTGGATAGATTTCAGCATAACATTGTATTGGAAGTGTCAAGGGTAGTTAAGATGCCGCAGACTCCAGGATCTCAGAAGGCACTAGGGACTCTATTATCCCCCTTACAATTTATTGCTAGCATGTCCAGGTATCTGTTGTCTACTGCAGGTGATGGTACATCACAAGATGCTGGCACCAGCAAAAAGTCTGGGGTCTTTTAGCTGTACATTCAGAAGTTTGGGAGGCCATTACCTTAGACACATGGGTGTTGAGAGTTGTATCTAGAGGTTATAGAATTCCATTTTTGGGACTGCAAACTTAAGTCAAAAACATCTTCCAGATGTGCCATCCTGTCAGAGAAAGGGATGCAGCCAGTGAAATTCAGAATCTGAGAGTAATTAGAGTCATCCAGGAGGTCCCGCCAGACCAGTACAAATGCAGGGTTTATTCAAGGTTCTTTTTGGTTCCAAAGAAGAACAAGGACTTCAGGCCACTTTTGCATTTGAGCAGGTTGAATCATTTTGTAAAACAGACCAATCTCTGTATGTTCACATTGCATTCCATTCAACTTGTCTTGACGAAGGATGACTGAAAGTGCTGAAGTCCATTCTGCCTCTGTGAACACATCCAGCCATCCTTCCTCAAATAGACCTCAAAGATGCCTACCATCATATAAAGATAAGAGAGGCGTTCCAGGAGGTTTCTACACTTCCAGCTAGGGACCAGTCATTATCAGTTCAGAGCACTGGTCTTTGGTTTCTTTGTCCGGATTTCTTGCTCTGAGAGGTTTAGAGGTATGGTCCTGGATTGTGTTCTAGATCTGATTTCTCACCCAGGTCTGGAACTGCTTGACCTTCCAGAAACTCAGGTTGACCACGTAGTTTCTCCAAATCCATTGATGGCCAGAAATGCCAAGCTTTCAGAAAGAGTGGTGCTATTTTGTCTTCTCAAAAAATGTCTGTGTGTCGGGTGTATCCTAGTAAGTGGAAAATTTCACTTGTTGATTTGACTGTCAAGGTTTGGATCCTTTTTCATCTCCTTTGGAGGCGATTCTGGATTTTTCGCAGACTTGTTTAACTTGGGATCCAGTTATTCTACTGTTAAAGTACAATTGGCAACTATTTACAGTTTTCACATTAACAGGAATAATATGCCAGTGGCTGCTCTCAAAATTTCAAGGGTACCATTTTGTTCTTTGGTCTGTGACCATGCCCCACTGTGGGATTTGCTTTTCTTGCTTCAGGTGCTGGCTGCACCTCCATTTGAATCTTCTGCTATAGCAGACTTGATGTTATTGTCTTGGAAGACTTTATTCTTAGTGGCTGTTATTTCTGACAAGTGTGCATCAGAACTGCAGGCCCTGTCTTCAGAACCTCTGTAGTCAACTTTTCATAAGGACAGGATATCCCTCTGCACAGATCCTGCCTTTCTTCCAAATGTGGCTATGGAGGGTCATTTTGAATTATTCCATTTACTTGCCAGTGTTCTTTCCTGAATTTTCCAACAAAGGGAAGTATGTACTTCATTGTCTTGATGTCCAAAGACAATTGAGGATGTCCTTCATGGATGCATCTGCAGTCATAACAGCTGGGTTGTCCTGTCGTCAGGCAGCCCTACAGTCGGCCGGATTCCAAAGACCGTGATGTCGCACTTCACCCGACGTCATCTCTGTGGGTATAAAGGCATCAGCCGACGCCATTTTCCTCAGTCTTTCGGTCGGATCAGAGATTATTTCTACAGAATACTAAAGACTTCTAAAGACTCTTTCTTGCCTCAGCCGATGTCAGAAAAAGTTAATAATTGTTTAACCTGTGGGAAACAAATACCTCATAAAGATTTCCATTCTTACTGTCTGCCTTGTTTAGGCCCAGCCCACAACGTAGCAGCCTGTTCGCCTGTGCTTCTTTCAACCGGAACGCTTCGGGTCAGAGTTTGCAGAACAGTTTTTGGTTCTGACTTTGAACCTCCGACTACACTAGAAAACTGATCTAGGTACAGCCGAATCTATCTCTACAGTTGAGGTCCCTGCTACAATTCTTGAACTTTACCCACTGACTTATCAGACACCATTCCCTGGATGTCTCTACCCCAGCACATGGTGCTGCTAGGCCTCCAGCAGCCATGTCCATTAAGGCCTAAAGCAGCCAAGACTACCAAATCAGTGCCTGTTAAACCACCCTCAACCAGGCCCTCTTCTAGTTCTCAAATGCTTACTTTGGCAGAAGATTTAATTTCTTTAATTAGAGAATCTCAATCTCACCCAGACAGGGCCTCTCAGCCCCAGATAAGAGACCTAGGGCAGAGCCCCGAGCCAGTATCCTCTGATGATTCTGCTGATGAATCAGAATTCTGATGCTGAAGAATCCATTCCAGCTCCAGCGGCTCCAGAAGAATTCTCCGTTGGGGAAACCTTACATGCCATGCGAGAGCAGTTCCAATGGCAGCAGCAAGATGTCTCAGATGACTTAGAACCTTTCTGCACCTTCCACAGCACAGGCCCTTAGCTATACCTCCTGTTCTCTCTGTGGTAGATGATGCTTTAATGATGTCTGCTCTGCTCCAGATTCATTACCCCAGCCCCTGCCAAACCAGACAGATTTTACAGGGTGCCAGATACTCATCACCACCTTTACAAGGCCCCTCTTGCAGACCCAGAAACTATATCCCAGGGTCCCAAGTAGCTAAAACCCTACTCCTTCTGAAAGGGAAGCAAGGTCATTAGACAGATGGGGTAAAAGTATACACTTCAGCTACTCTCTCAGCTAGAGCTTTAAACTGCCAGTTTCACATGATACAATACCAAGAGTTTATGCTTGATCAGTTAACTAAAAATTAACCACTGATGAATCTCTTGACAAGAAATATGTATTAGAAATGGTAAATAACATACAACAGGTTAGTAACCATTCCTTAAAATGTGGCTATGATGCACTGGAGGCTTCATTTAGATCAGCCATGACTGGCACAGTGATAAGAAGGCATGCATGGCTAAAGGAGCAAGCTCTACCGGATCATGTTAAAGCTAAATTGTTAGATGCTCCTATGGATAAGACAAGTTTGTTTGGTGCACCTGCCCAGCAGGTTATGAAGAAAATGGAAGAAAAGGCAAAATCAGTTCAAACTGTTAAAGATTTCCTGCAGGTTCAACCCCAAGGTTTAGCAGGAACTGGCCTGCCAAAATTGGTCCTTTCCTGACTCCACAAAATTTCAAAGGGGCAGGAATAGACGTTCCAGGGCAGAAACCAAACCAGAGGAGGTGCCTACAGAGGACGGCAGTGGCAAGGTAACAACAGAGGCACAGACACAGCCACTGCCACTACTTCAACACAGCCACAGTGACTTACCCTAAGTCCGCCTACCAGGGAACAAATAGCAGCTCCACTAGGCGGAAGGTTAACCTTATTTGCAAAGAACTGGCACCACATAACAAAAGACAAGTGGATTCTACAAATTATACATCAAGGTTACCGATTCCACTTCCACACTATACCAGTCAAAAGAGGAATGCCAAATCTACCTCCAAATCAAAAACAGAAGCTTTACAACAGATAATGGAGTTGGCAAACATGAGAGCTGTGGAAAAAGTGCCTACAGCAGAGCAAGGAAAGGGGTTCTACTCCAGACTATTCCTAGTTCCAAGAAAGGAAAAAGTTGGAGACCAATTCTCGACCTGTCCACCTTGAATACATACATCATTGTCCCAAAATTCAAAATGCTGACCCTACAGCAACTTCTATGCTGGGCAAGGAGTGTTGGCTGGTAACTCTAGATCTCAAGGAGGCATACCTGCGTCCCTATTCGACCAATCTGCAGAAGATACCTCAGATTTCTTGCAGGATCAGAGCACTATCAATTCTCAGCATTGCCTTTTGGCTTATCTACAGAGTATTCACAAAATGCCTGGCATCAGTAAATTTACCCATACCTGGCCTGCTACAAGGGGACAACAAAAGCAAGTTGACAACAGATTTACAAAGGGTCATTTACTTGCTACAAGCACTGGGATACACAGTCAATCTACAAAAGTCAAGGCTGATACCATCCCAAACAAGGACATTCTTGGGAGCGGAATTGGACACAGTGAGACAAATGGCATTCCTAACTACAGAAAAACAAAATAACTCCCTCTTTACTTCTTGGCACTAACAAAGCTGAACAAATTAACAGCAAGAAAGGTTCTGCAGGCCTTGGGCTTCATGGCATCATGCATAATTTTGGTCCCATTTGCCAGACTACATATGAGAAAACTACAGTGGTACCTGAATTTATGGTCCCAACACAGTCACAGCCTCGAAACAGAAATCCCACTAATTCCATGCTTAAAGGAGTTCCTATGGTGGGCCCAGGCATGCCGGTCCAACACAGGCCTTCCCTTTCACAGATGTCAAGCAAGCCAGAGCATTACAACCAGACCAAGGATGGGGGCCCATATGCTGGACAATTGTGGACTCAGGATCAACTTCACCTGCACATCAACCTAAAAGAAATGCTGGCTGTAAAAGTTCAGACCATTTCTCAAAGAGGGCCAGCTGCTGATAAGGACAGACAACACCACAGTCATGTGGTACATCAACAAACAGGAGGCACACATTCATACCCCTATGCAGAATGACTTTGGAAGTGTGGACCCTGGCAATCAGCTACAACATCCAGCCGCAGCCAAGATTTGTACGAGGAAAAGAAAATACTCGACATTTTAAGCAGGACCACATCAGATGCTCACGAATGGCACCTGCGGACATCTTCAGGACCATTTCAAAGAAGTGGGGAATGCCTCAGATAGATCTATTTGCATCTCCTCACAATCACCAACTCAAAAAATTCTGCACAAGGACATTCCACCCACTAGCATGGAAAGTGGATTCGCTCTCCTTCAGCTGGAAAGGCCTAACAGCATATGCATTCCCACCTCTCCCCTTGATATACAAAGTACTGCTAAAAATCAAGGAAGAACATCCAAGGATAATCCTGATAGCTCCAAACTGGCCAAGACAACACTGGTACCCACTACTGAGGAGCTTGTCTCGGAACAATATGTGGCCAATTCCCCTGATGCCTTTGATGCTAACTCAGAACAACTACAGCACCATACATCCAAACCTGAAAACTTTACAACTGACTGCATGGAACATCACATAGCAGCAGCTAATCAAGAACTTTCCTAAAGAGTTAAAGACATTATTCTTGAAGCACGCAGACCTTCAACAAGAAGGAACTACGCTGGAAAATGGAAAAGGTTTGTCATTTGGAGTTCTGAAAGAGGAAAAGATGTGTCAAACATAGATATGCCTAACATTCTGAACTTCTCCATTCAGGCCTGTCCTACTCCTCCATCAAGATACATGCATCAGCTATTTGAGCAGAATACAGCTTTGAACAACCTGTCTTCTCACACCCGTTGCTCAGGCAGTTCCTCAGGGAATCAAGAATGTAAAACCTAAACCACCATTGCCAGCTTGGGACTTAAAGAAAAGCTGACACTTTCACCCTTTGAACCAGCAGCAACAGCAGAACTACAACACCTGTCATGGAAAACTGCTTTCCTACTGGCAATCACTTCAGCAAGGAGGGTTTCAGAACTACAGGCCTTAATGGCAGTGCAACCCTTCCTAATCTTCCACCAGGACAGGGTGTCCATGAGGACTAATCCAACCTTTATGCCTAAGGTGGTATCCAGAGTGTCTTTAAACCAGGCAATCCACTTACCTACCTTCTTTCCCAACCCACAAAACAGAGGAAAGAATTCTGCACACCTTGGATGTGCAACTACCTGGACAGGACAAAAGCAGCAGAAAGTCTGACCAACTCTTTGTGGCCTATGCAACAGGAAGGGAAGGAAAAGCTATCTCAAAACAGACAATCTCCAAATGGATAGGAAATTGCATACGATTCTGTTACTCCTTCCATGGAAAACCAATTCCACAGAACATAAGACCTCATTCTACAAGGGCAACAGCCACTACCACAGCCTTCTTACTTGGACCTCCGTGCATACATTTGCCAAGCATTATAATTTGCCTCTATATTCAAGATCCCGAGCAGGGTTTGCCACTGCTGTACTGCAAGGGATCCTAAACACACCATAATCTACCTTTTCCTCCTCCCTAGTTGGCTATGGTACTGACTGCAGATGCATCCATGAAGGACATAGTACAGTTTTGTACCTACCATAAATGTAGATGTCGAACTGGATAGCATCTGCAGTCCCTAGGTGTTTACCCTCTTAATAGCTAGCTAATGGGGGGGAGTCTTCTATGGTGTATTTGTTTGTATATATGTACATACATGCTTGTGTTTGTGTTTACCTCTTTCCTTTTGGAAACATTGGCATCTATCCAAAATTTCAGCCTTCAAGAGGGCTTCTGGCATCTGGGGCAAGAAACACTGAGGACAACCCAGCTGTTATGACTGCAGATGCTATCCAGTTCGGACATCTACATTTATGGTAGGTACAAAACTGTACTTTTTACTTGGAGAGAAATAAAACTTTCAGAAAATCTAAACAATTTTGTGTCTTCCTCAAAGGGCCTGGTCTATGGTTACTCTCTCCAAACAGCTATCTGATTGTATTTCCTTTGGGTATAGTTTAAAAGGAAAGCCCTTGTATCATAAACCAAGAGGTCATTCTACTAGAGCTATGGCTACTTCAACAGCTTTTATAAACAGAGCTGCTTTGGATGATGATTGTGCAGCTACTGCATGGGTAGGTCCTCACACATTTGTGTTCCACTGCAAATTGGACTTTCAGTCAAAGTCCAGAGCCTCTTTTGGTTATATCATTTTGCACAATGTACTTTCATTAGAGCTCCCTAGGGTTTTAAGTGGGTGGGGGACCCTGCTCCACAGATTGAATCCAGATGGAAAAGATGACATCAGATACAAAAGTTATGTACGTACTATAACAATAGATCCATGTTTTCTCTTTCTGTTCAGTTCAGTCTTCCCTTCCTCCCTCCTCCTCCTGCCATTGTGGCAGGTTTTTCGATCATGGAGGTTCTTGGTGTTTTCTTGTTTAGAAGTGAGTGATCTAAGTTTGGGCAGAGAGGAGAAACTTTGATCTGACTCGGTCTTAGTTGAGCACGGGATTATGGCTAAAGGTGGTGAAGCTTGGCAGGCTGAAGTCTTTGGAATGTAGCTAGTCTTGGATTTGAGATGGATCCAATAACCCACAGATTAAATCAGATGAAAGAGACTAACATGGATCTATTGTTATGGTAAGTACATAAAATCCATCCTCTTGACCCTCAGCGAGGGGTGAGAATATTACATTCTCCCACAAGTGACAGACCTAGTTACCTAGGTAAAGTCTGCTTGGATGGTTGGTTTCTTACTGTAAGTAATGCAGTGTCTTCAGCAGTGGTGCTGTCCCTCCTGACAGACTGGAAAATCATACTTATACAAATGTTAAAGGTTTTTTCTTTGGTTCAAGGACAGATTTTAACCCTTCACCAGCAGGCACAAAGTGTTAAAATACCTGTCAAGACTATTTTACAAGCAACTTTATTTTTCCAGTATTAAGGTACATGCTTCATCTATCTCTGCCTGCCTTACCTGCACCCCTCCTATCTATTCTCACCCCCACCTCAAATTTAAGGGGTCATACATATCAGGCCCCCTAGGAGATAGACTGTCCCTACCTGGGATTTAAACTTTGTCATAGAAATACATAACATTACCACCCTTGGAGCTAGCAGCTTCTGTTCCCCTAAAAATGATCATTTGGAAGACTGCCATCACCTCAGCAAGACTAGTCTCAGAGCTACAAGACCTGATATGCAGGGAACACTTCACTGTGTTCCATAAGGACAGGGTAACCCTTAGTAATAACCCCACTTTTATGCAGCAGTAGTGTCAGATCTCTCCATGAATCAAGCTGTTCATTTTTCCAGTGTTCTTCCTCAACTCACAGAGTAAAGCGAAGCAAATGGTACAAATACAGATCGGATATTACCTGGACAGGACAAACTTCCTTTACAAAGCAGACCAATTACCGATAGCTTTTGTAGAGGGAAAAGAAGGCAGACCAATCCCCAAACAGGATGTCTCTAAGTTTATCGCCAACTGCTTTACCTTCTTTTGTGCCAATTATGATAAACCAGTACCAACCCATGTCAGGGCCCACTCCACTAGAAACAGTGCAGGCACCACTGCTTTTCTTAAAGGTGTTTGTATATAGACTAATTTGGAAGCTGCCACATGGACATCAGTCCACACCTATGCTAAACATTAGCATTTATTCTCTGCCTCCAAGCGTAGGGCAGGGTTTGCAACTGTCATCCTACAAAGATTGCTTTCCAAAGGGCCAACAGACAGCCTACCCTGCAACTAATAGTTTTGGGAGTCCTCCCATTGTTCGGTACTGCAACATTGATTATGAGGAACAAAGTACAGTTGTCACACGTACCATAATTCTAAGATGTTTGAGTAGGTCAATGCTGCAGTACAAGTTCCCACCCTCCTTACCCCTCTGTCTGTTGCCCTCCCTCCATTCCAGGGGGGAGGGAGGTGAAAGAACATTTCAGATGGATAGTTGTTATCCACCTTTTTCCTCTACTTTTTGTAACACAGCTAATTCCTGTCTTTTGACATCTGGAAGGGTCATGCTGTTCTCAGGCATCAGATTGCTACTCATTGTCTAGAAGGACCTGAAGATGGCACCGACAGACAATCCCTCATACACTGAAGCCTGAATGTTGGCCATCAGATGTCCATTGGCTGGAGATGATGAAAAGACTCTGGAAACTGGGCAGGCCACAAGCTTTTACATGGCAGGAAAGCCAAAGGATCATTTATGCCACATTGATCTACTGGAACATCTACAAAAGTGTGGCACAGTTGTACTTGGTCTCTTCTTTTGGAAATGACCAGAGGCAATTACCACAAGCTTCTGCACAGATTGGATCTACTCACACAACATTAGGGGTATTTGATATACCCCAAATCCAACCAACTTCTGCTGACTGCTTGGATGATAGGATCTTAATTCCCTTTAAGACATCTGTGCTGCAGGTACTAATGAAGGCAAAAAAGCCTGCTGCTAGAAAATCATTAATGTTTTCTAGTTTGGTGTGAGTGGCATTACCAGCACCCACACAGGGCTAGTTGTTCTCTGGTATACATAACAGAAGCTAGGAACCAGCAAGACACCAGCAAACAAGTACAAACTGCCACAAAACCAGAGGAACTCTGGTTTTGTAGCAGTTTGCACTAGTTGTTCTGTGGTGTTACAATAATTATGTGCTGTACTATCCTATGACTTTCTTAATCCTCCATCAGGGTTCATTTATTGGCCATTTCAGCATGTCTGCACATGGATCCTCCTCTTTGCACGCATTCGCATATCAAAATGTTTTTGAAAGGAGTTTTACGTCAGAGGCCTGTAAGAAAACCAGTGGCCCCTCCTTGGGAATCTTAATTTTGTGTCAGAGAAGCTAAAAACTTGAGCCAGATAACTGGACTTGAGGTTCTTAACTTGGAAAACAACTTTACTGATTTCTCTGACTTCTGCAAGAAGGATTTCTGAGTTGCAAGCTTTTATGGCGAGTCATTCCTCTCCTTTTCCACTGAGTCAGGGTTTCTTTGATAACACTTCAGGCATAAAAGGAAGGATTAGTTGTCTGAGTTTACTTTAAGCCAGAGTATTAATCTGCCCGTTTTCTTTCATGAACCTAAAAGTGAGGGAGAAAGGATACTTCATACCTTGAATGTCCAACGACATCTCCGGTGCTAAGTTGACAGAACTAAATCCTTTAGATCTTCAGGTCAAGTGTTCATTTCTTGTGAAGGTAAAAAGAAGGGAGAACCTGCGTCAAAGCAGACTATTTTCAAATGGTTGTTTAAGGCTGTTACCTTTTGCTATATTTGACACAACAAAACTAGTCCAGACAGGGTCAAGGCCTAATCTATCATGACTTTGCCTTCCTTCATCTGTGTTTTTTTTTGGAAAGGGTTAGATTTTACAAGCATTCTAGAAGCAGCAACTTGGTTCTCTGTATGTACTTTTACAAAGCATTACACACTTGATTTCTTCTCTAGGTCTAGATCAGGCTTTGCTAGGACCATTCTCTAGAGGGTCTTGGACCATTCTCATTCCACTTCCCAAATATAGTAAGCTAGGATAATCTACCTGTTTTACTAAAGTTACTGCAGAAGTGATCAATATGGTGAACACAGTACAGGAAACTTACCATAACAGTAGATGGTAGAATCATCACTGCTGCACTAGCCACTCCTTCCCTGTATTCCCATTGTTTTTTGATGTGTTTTATGTCAAGGTGGGAATACGTATTTTTTCTTCACAGCATTATACATTCAGGGCTCAGTCTCCTTCCGTTGGCATGAAAGCTCGGAAGACCTCGGCAGCCAAACCTGTCTTTTAGTCATCTCAGTTCAAGCTGACTGATTGGGCGTGTGAAATGTGCTCTAAAGCTTTGAAAGTTGGCTGGATGTTATATCTAATCCGTACAGGTAAGGCCACTGCAGCAGTGATCATACGAACAGCTACTGTTAAGTTTAGTTACACAGCTGTACTTTTCTTTTAATTTCCTGACTATCCCAGAGTAAGTAGTCTAGCCCCTTTAGGAATTATCTGTGCATTAACATACTCTGTTCTTTTGAGACTCTTGTTCTGTAAAAAGAGACTGCTTCCCTAAGGGAAAGTTTTTAAAAGATTCTCATTGCATGTTTATATTTCTGGTCCCAACATTTTTATGGCTTTTATAAATGTCTGATACTATCTCTCTAGTGAAAGATTAAGGGATCTAACTTCCCTAAGGGATTTTAAAAAGGAGCACTCTGGTTCACAACAAAATATCTTCTGAGTGGTCAAAAAACATTCTTTGGTAATATTTTTGCCTTCTGAACAGTAGTTTAATCTGCTTGCAATACTTTGTTTGGGGGTTACAAATCAGTAGTTGAGATCTCTGTGATGTAGTGCTGTCCAGATGTCAAGCAGATTATATGCTATAAAAAAGACTCTCTGAACATGCTTGTGAAGTTGGAATTCTGGGCCTACATTGCAGGTGTCAGTCCACTAAAGGATCTAATATTAAAATCTCATGCTGTTGTAGAGAAATACCCTTTCTTCCCATCTTATCATTAGTTCAAAGAATGCCTGCAAGATGTTGATATTATCTTCATTAGGGATCAGGTCTGTAATAGTTGCCCACAACAGGCTTCCCGTACCCATTCTTAGTCTAGCCACCACACATTTCCTTTATTTGTCCAGGCCATTTGTGTATGTGAATTATAACACCCATTATGGCCATGCCTAAGAGGCTTTCCCCTCACCAGCTCTTCCATTCTTGGTAGAAAGAATCTGCTTTCTCTAGCTTTAATTTCTTGTCTTGCATCATCATATGGCAAACGCACTTAAATTCCAGGACAGAAAAGAATATAAAATAGAGAAGAGTCTTAATTGTAGCTCTGCCACTGAGATAAGTCAGTCCATTGTGCATCTTTACAATTCCTAGTATCTTGTACTAGGAATGATACTTTAGATCAACCTGAAGGTATGTATAACTGTAGAACACCAGCATCCAATAAGAAACAGCAGAGAAAAAACTCAGTGGACAGATGAATGGAATGCATTGTCTGGCAAGTAGCAGATCAGTGTTGGAAGAAGTTTGCAGAGCAACCTTAGTTGCTGCCAGTTATTAAAATGCAGGCAGCAGTTAGTTTCATTTCCTCTGTAGCTAAGTTAGAACACCCAGCAGAAGCCCAAAAGGAAGTCTGGAGAATTATTGCATCCAGATTTCCCACAACTAATGTAAAACACTAAGTTATTCATCGTTGATATGTTGTCCCCCCCACCCCACCCCACCCCTCAGCAGTCCAGAGAGTTGAGAGGTTGTTGGATGGCAACTGAAGGCAGTCTTTCAGCTACAACTTTAGCCATATTAACATTAGAAGAATTATGTAATGCCACCCCCCGCATGTGATGTGGAAGGCTTACAGAAGGAAGGTCCTCCCACCAAGCACTTACACAGAAGTGGGTTGAGCTGATAGGAGAAAAGCCTGTGCCTGTAATGCCAGATTTTAACACTCTGACAAGTTGATCAGCTGGTGAACACCTCATACATGAAAAAGATGAAACTGAAGCATTGACAGGCTAGCATGAAGCTTTGGCATCCCAAAACAACATGAAGCCCGTGCCCGATAATCTATTCCTCCCATAGCTCTTTTGTTAGAAAGAGCCATTACTTTAGTCTGGACAGTTCTCTAAAGCCAGATCCCAGTTTCCCTGCCCTTCTTGGTACCATCTTTCTGTCATCATAATCCAGCATGGGGAGGATGAAGTTAAGGAAGTTGTAGTTTTGCTTTTCAAGGAACCCTGTGAGCTCTCTTTATATTTGGTAAATCTGTTTGGTAGATTAACATAATTATTTGGGAGAGCTCAGACCTGACAAATGCCATTAAGACACTGCCTTCATTCCTTTCTAACAGGCTTGATTGGCAACCTGTTATGTCTGCTGTTGTTCTCTAGTCTTGTTAGGTTACGCACGAATGAAGTAGTAACCAAACTGTAACAAATACCAAAGCTCCGTTCGGACAACAGGAAAAGTCTTTAATTAACAATGCATAAAATCCAACCACATTAAGCGCTTTCGTCTGCACAAAGCATACTTCTTCAGAATAATGAATCAACAGTGCCTCTGATTTTTATACAATTCTTAACCCCAACAATTATTCAATAATTGATAAATTGATTAAAACAATCAAATTAAAACATTTTTTATGCAAGATGGGTTCACAAACATGGTTAACCCCTTAGTGTTTGGTGCATTCTTAAAACTACCAAAATAAGGTGCAGCTATACTAAAAAAATGTTTACACATATGTTAGTCTTTATGTGTTGTATACATTGAACTGTATAAATTTGAATGTGTGTTAAAAATAATCTGAATAATTCTTATTATAGTGTGTGTTTTGAAATATTTTTTGAAAAAATGTGAGTAATTTGGCAAAGTCTAGGAAAATAAATAGTATCTCTAATCAAGATGCCAGAAAATTTTAGTTGTTAAAATTGTGGGACAACCTTAAAGTAAAATAAAATAAAATGATGTAGTTGATATCAAGACAGTGTACACCAATGAAATAATCAATTCTAAAGCCCTATATATTAATATAAACCAAGATAATATAAATTACAATAAATACATGTTAAAAAATTACATATTAAAAAATTATTGTAACATTGTATACTAAATAGTTGATAAAATGTACAAATTTTCTAAAAATGGTCTAAAAATGGTCTAAAAATTGTTAATTCCTTAGGTCTAATAGATCATAGTGTTGTTAAGTATTAATAAGGTCAGACCGAAGCAGCTTTGTCAATTAATATAGCTTTTATATTAATATATTCGTTGGGACCCGGAAAATAATTGGATTTGAGTCTCAACTGCCACTTTATCTCTCTTTGTAATAGGATGTTCTTAATGTCAACTCCCCTAGTGTCTATTCTTATCAAATCTAGAATTGCAAATTTAAAATCTGTAAAACCTTCACAAAGTAGAGAATGTTTATAGAGGGCACTAGTCTCCTTTTTCACCTTAATATCGTTCATGTGTTCGTAAATTCTCTCTCTAAGTGCCCTCTCGGTTTTACCCACATAGAAGGACGGACATTTAGTACATGTAGCTAAATAGACCAACATCCTACTACGACAATTACCTTTACAGAATGAAACCTTACTATTTATACCATTTTTAAGAATTATATCTTCCACCTGATTGAATGTGTGTACATTGTCTACAACTACCACACCTTGTTGTTCCTTTCTTTTTGTTCTTATCGAATAATGATTTACTTCTTTCAAACAATCTTTTAAAATTCATACCCGTCTTATATGTCAGTAAGGGTTTGTTTCCAACTATCTCGTGAACTTCCTTATTGGTCTTCAAAATGGACCAATTATTTTCCAAAATTTTGGTAAAATAATCTGAAAACTCATTGTACTCAACAATGCATGCACCTGAAAAATCTTTGGTGCCATCCTTCTTGTTGTTATTGTATGTCAACTTTTGACCTAACAGGGGTTTATACTTGGTACCCCACCCTAAATACACCTCTTCCAAAATTTCACCTACTAACTGTTTGGGATATCCTCTTTCTAAAAATTTTTCCATTAAAAATACAAACTCAAACAGTAAATCTTTGTGTTCTGAAGTCATCCTTGCAATTCTAACAGCCTGCCCTTTGATTATACTTTTCTTTTGATGAAAAGGGTGCAGGCTGCTGAAGTGAAGATAACTGTTACACCAAGTATTCTTTCGGAAAATATTGGACTTGAAACCTTTTACCTTTTTACTGAGAGTGATATCTAAATAATTTATACTGTTATTTTGTACTTCGTAGGTGAAGGACAAAAAATTAGTGGTTTCGTTTATATATTTGATGAATTTCTCCAATTCACCCTCTTGATCTTCTTCCCAAACAAGGAAAATATCGTCCAAAAACCTAAGGTAAATTTTGATGTTTTTTATAAAATTACTAGAGAAAATATATTTCTCCTCCCATTCAAGGAGAACAAGATTAGCATAGATGGGGGCGCAGGCTGCCCCCATAGCCACCCCCATTACTTGTTTATAATATTCTCCTTGGAACGAAATGAAATTGTTGTCCAGAACAACTTCAGTTAATTCTAATATCAGTAATTTAATATCTAATGGGGCCTCTAGATGTTTATGGACACTGTTCTCAAAATAGTCAAACCCCGTATCTCTGGGAATACAAGTAAAAAGGTCCTTAACATCTATAGTAACCAACTTACAAGTTTCCGACCACAACTGGTCATTTATTTTACTTAGGAAATCCCAGGAATCCTGGACCAAATGTTTTTGCTTCTTGACAGTTTCCTTTAAAGTTTGATCAATAAAAACTGCCAGTGGGTGGGTCTTAGAATTCTTCGCTGAAACTATGGGGCGAAAAGGAGGTTCCAAGATATTTTTGTGTATCTTGGGTATTCCAAAAAATTGGGGTATACATGGATACTTTTGTTTCAAAAAATTATAACTCTCAATTTCTATTCTGTTTTCTGTGAGGTATTCTTCCAACAGGAAGTCTATTCTTTTATAGGCTATTTGAACTTCGTTGTATGAAACCATGGTGTAGGTTTCCTTGTCATTCAACAAAGCAGTTAACACATCATTGTATACTTCCTGATAAAAAATAACCACTCCCCCACCTTTATCTGGTTGCATAAATCTTAAGTTTACCTCTTCCCTTAGGGATTCCAAAAGTTTCCCCTCATCTTCGTTTAAATTATTTATTGTAGTCCCTCTCCTAAGTTTTGCATATGTTTCATATATTTCATTGGTTACTATAGTTTCAAAGGTACTGATAACCGAATGTAATGGGGGGGTTAAAAATGCTCCTCCTGGTTAAGATTGGAAGGATTGATGTTGTGTCCCCCTTTGTGGTGTCACCTTGTATATTATTGTTAAGTTTTCTGTGATGGTTAATTATTGTCAGGTTCAATTTTCTAAGATATAACTTCAATTCCAACAATATATTCGCTAAATCACCACGAGTAGATCTAACAAATTTAAAACCCCTTGAAAACAATTCAAAATGTTGTCTTTCCAATTTCAAACTGGTATAATTGTGTATTTTGAAACCTTTGTATTGAAAGGTAATCCCATTATTTTCTTGACTAATTGCATCTATCTCCCTCTCCTTCCCCTGTTTTTCCAGGCAAAATTGCTCCCACCCAAAAATTCTTGTGGGCCTGGATCTGAGGGGATCCGTTGTTTGCTGGCCAGTCTTTCTGATCTTCGGGGCCCTAAAAAAGTTTCTGTTGTTTCTAATTCATCTAAGTAACCATTTCTTCTTTCAGTGTGTTTTCCCTGTTCAGGTCTATCATGAAATTCCACCCTCTTGGTTCTCCCAAGGTCATTCTGGTTAAAGGTGGTCCTGTCATTTTTACTCATCTGTTTTCCTGTGTTTTTCCGAACTTTTTGAAAAGGAAGAGGGTAACTTTTACCCTTCTTGTATTGTTCTCTATCTCTTAATAATTTACTCTGCTTCCTCTCATAGACCTTGTCAATTTTACTTTCAATTCTTTTCAAAATTTTATAATACAAACTCTCATGTTCTTCAAATAATAAATCATTCACAATATCACTTTGAACACCATTCACCTCATTCAAAAGTTTCTTGAGCTGCACTTCATTATATTTGATTAGTTTAGGTATTAA